>NC_091469.1:5694239-5884844 GCF_036971445.1 Narcine bancroftii | reverse complement strand
TATTCAACTGGTCTCAGTCCAGGCTGGAGACAAGAAAATCCTGATAGGTTAATTCAAATGTTGCTCGCTCGCTCGCTCGCTCTCTCTCTCTCTCTCTCCCTCACACCACCACCCTCCCCCATGGAGATCCATCCCAGCTCCTTTCTCCCCACCTCCCCTTTCCCCACCCCCTCTCAACACTCCATCTATCCTCTCCCGAACTCCCCCCTTACCACCCTCTACCCACTTCCCCTCTCCCCACTCCTCTCTGTACCTCCCCTTTCCCCCCTCCTTCCCTTCCCCTAATCTCCTTCTCTTTTCCCTCTCCCCTCTCCCCCACCTCGTCCTCCTTTCCAGCTCCGTGGATTCTCACCTCCAACTCCTCGATCTTTACCTCCTCAGTCCCAGCCTCTAACCCCGAGGGATTGGCTTAATGAACCACCCTACACATCACAGAGGTGGGCGGTACCACACCTCCCTTCCCCATTGGCTAAGGAAGGCCAAACTTTCAGCCAATGGCAGACAGACCTGTTGGGAAATAAGGCTCAAAGTTTGTTTTCGAAGCACACGTCCACCTTTATATTTTCATTGTGATTGCAGAGTACTGTTCAAAGGTTATACGAAGTCTCACCCAGACGTTCGTGGTGTTTGTCCTGATTGAAATTCTGTAGAGTTTGACAATTCTTGGGTCAAAGTCTGAACCAAAAGTTTTATCTTCAATTTTTTTTGGAAGTTTATTTTTGCTAAGTTTGGTTCACTTGGGTTTAAAGTCTGAACCAAAAGTTCATACAAAGTTTTATCTTCCAGCATTTTCAGAGTTTAATTTTGAGAAATTTGATCCACTATTCACTGTCTGAACCAAAAGACCACAACACATAGGAGCGGGAATAGGTTATTCAGCTCATTGAGTCTGCCCTGCCATTTAATTATGATCTAATCCATTTTTTCCTCTCAGCCCCATTGCCCGGTCTTCTCTCCGTAATCTTTGACGCCCTGTCTAAATAAGAAGCTATCAATCTCTGTCTTAAGTTCGCCATGTGACTTGGCCTCCACAACCACTTGTGGTAACAAATACCATAGATTCATCAGCCTCTGGCAAATGAAATTCCTCTGCATTTCTGTTCCAAGCAAACACCCTTTAATCCTGACATTGTGCCCTCTTGACCTGGACTCTCCCACCATGGCAAACAACCTTTCTGCATCTACTCTGTCCACACCTTTCAACATTCAAAATGTGTCAATGAGATCTCCCCTAGTTCTCCTAAATTCCAACAAATACAGATTAAGAGTTGTCACATACATGCTCTTCATGTGATAACCCTTTCATTCCCGGAATCATCCTCATGAACCTCCCCTGAACCCTCTCCTCATTTTCTTAAATGAGGAGCCAAAAACTGCTAACAGTATTCCAAGTGGGATCTCACTAGTGCCTTATAAAGCCTCAACATCACATCCCTGCTCTTATCCCTTGAATGCTAGCTTTGAATTTGCCATCTTCACCACAAGCAAGTTTACTCTCAGGCTAGCATGCACGAGGACTCCCAGGTCACTTTGCATCTGGGTATTTTCAATTTTCTCCACAAACATAGAATATTGCAGTGCAGTACAGACCCTTCGGACATGAAGTTGTGCCGTCCTATGTCAATTAAATCATTCCTACCTCACACCCATAACCCTCTATTTTTCTTACATCCATGTACTTGTCTAAGAGTCTTTTAAATGCCCCTATTGTTCTAGCCTCCACCACCATCCCTGACAATGCATTCCAGGCACCCATAATTCTCTGCATGAAAACACACACTCCTCCCATCATCTTGTACTCCTACCCTGGAAAATTATGCTGGCTGTCCACTTATCTATGCCTCTAATAATCTTGTAAACCTCTATTAAGTCACCTGTCATCCTGAGCTCCAAAGAGAAAATCCCTAGCTCTTAATCCTTGCCTAATAAGACACACTCTCCAATTTAAGCAACATCCTGGAAAATCTTGTCTGCACCCTTTCCATAGCTTCCCACATTCTTCCTGTAATAAGGTGACCAGAACTCAGAATAAAAATTTATTGTCATGAACATGTCACAAAACTCTGTTTTGTGCAGTGTTATTGAAATATTGCCATAAATTATATATCAAAAATAAATAAATAGTGCAAGAAAATAGGATGAAGCAGGGTAGTGACTGTGGTTCATTGTCCATTTAGAATTTCTGATGGCAGAGGAGATGCTTTTGTGCTGCTGTGTGTTCGTCTTCAGCCTCATATACCTCTTTCAGCAGTGTGAAGAGGGTGTGTGCTGGGTAGTGAGGGTCCTTGAGGATGGAGGCTGCTTTCTTAAGATCTGTTTCTTGTAGACGTCCTCGATGGAGTGAAGACTGGTGCCTGAGATTGCACTGGGTGAGTTCACAATGCTCTGGAGTTTTTTTTCCTATCCTGGCACCTCCATACCAGACAGTGATGAAACTAGTCAGAATGCTCTCCATGCTACACCTTTGCAAGAGTCTTTGGTGATATTACAAATCTCTTCAAACTCCTCATGAAGTATAGCCACTAGCGAGCCTTCTTTGTGATTACGTTGATATTGAGGCCCCAGAACTGATCCTTGGAGTTGTTGGTATGTGGGAATTTGAAATTCTTGACCTTTTCCATCGCTGACCACTCTATGAGGACTGGTTCGCGTTTTCCTCATTTCCTCCCAAAGTCCACAATCATCTCTTTGATTTTATTAATGTTGAGTGCTAATTTGTGGTACCACTCAACTACTTGATCTATCTCCCTCCCGTATGCTACCTCATTGTTGTCAGTCATTCTGCCATTGACCCTGGTGTCATCACCAAATTTTCAGATGACATTTGAATTGTGCCTGGCCACACAGTCATGGGTGTAGAGTGAGTAGAGCAGTGGGCTAAGCACACATCCCTTAGGTGCATCTATGTGGATAATTAAT
Organism: Narcine bancroftii; assembly: GCF_036971445.1. Classification (NCBI taxonomy): domain Eukaryota; kingdom Metazoa; phylum Chordata; class Chondrichthyes; order Torpediniformes; family Narcinidae; genus Narcine; species Narcine bancroftii. The sequence goes on along the minus strand of NC_091469.1, from coordinate 5,881,925 downwards.
GAGGAAATTTGGTTTCTGATTCACACTGACTGTGGTCTTTTGATGAGGAAGTCAAGGATCCAGTTGCAGAGGCGGGGTCCAGAGGCCCAGGCTTTGGAGCTTGTTGACCAGCACCGAGGGGATGATGGTGTTGAAAGCTGAGCTGTAGTCAATGAAGAGTAGTCGGATGATGCAGATAGGAACTTCTGACTGTGGCAAGGAGAGATGGTCGGGGGATTGACTTCAAGAGCTGTGAGGTAATGTTGCAGCTGCACACTTGGAATATTGTGTTCAGTTCTGGTTGCCTCATTATAGGAAGGATGTAGAAGCTGTGGAGAGGGTGCAGAGGAGATTTACCAGGATGTTTTTTGGATTGGAGAACATGTCTTATGGGGCAAGCTTAACAGAGCTGGGGGTGCTTTTAAACCATAAGACTATATGGTAGGAGCAGAAGGTGACTATTCAGCCCATCGAGTCTGCCCCACCATTTAATCATGAGTTGATCCATTTTCTCACCTAGTCCCACTCCCTGGCCTTCTTCCCATAACCTTTAATGCCCTGGCTAATCAACCTATCAGACTCCACCTTAAATACACCACTGACTTGGCCTCCACAATTGCCTGCGGCAACAACTTCCACAGATTTACCACCCTCTGGCTGAAGAAATTTCTATGCATCTCTGTCCAAGCAGATGCCCTTCAATCCTGAAGTTGTGTCCTCATGTCTGAGAATCTTCCACCATGGGAAACAACCTTTGTAGAAAGAGCTCTTTTCTACTCTTTTCTCTTTGGAGCAAAGAAGGGTGAGAAGTGAGTTTATAGAAGTCTACAAGATTATGAGAGGCAGAGGTAGGTAGGCAGACAGCATCTTCCCCCCCCCCCCCCACCGGAGGTAAAAGTAGGAAACACCAGAGGACATCTGTACAAAGTGAAGGGAGGAAAGTTTAGGGGAAACGTCAGGACTAAGTTTCTTAGACAGAGAGTGGTGGGAGCTGGAATGCATTACCAAGGATGGTGCTGGAGTCTGGTGCAATAGGAACATTTAAAAGATGGATGCAGAAAAAATAGAGGGTTGTGGATGTGAGGGAGGGAAGGGTTAGATTGTTGAGAAGGTTAATGTAGGTTGGTATAACATCAAGGATTCCTCTTGTCCACACCTACCACCCCACCATCCTCTATTTTCAACATATTATCCTCTGCCATTTCCGCCACCTACAACATGATCTAACTACCAGACATATTCCCCTTTCCTCCCCTCACCGCCTTCCACAGGGACCACTCCCTCCATGACTCTCTCATTCACTCATCCATCCCCACAAATAGCCCTCCTGACATCTTCCCCTGTGACCTTAGGAGATGCTCCACTTACGCCCACATCTCTTCTGTCAGCACCATTTGGGGCTCCAAACAATCCTTTCAAGTGAAGCAACATTTCACTTGTGAATCTGCAGGGGTCATCTACGGCATCCAGTGCTGCCACTTTTGTCTCCTCTATATCGGAAAGACTGGACGCAGACTGGGAGATTGCTTTGTTGAGCACCTCAGTTCTGTCCACAGCAATAGTGTGGATCTCCTAGTGGCCACCCATTTCAATTCCCCATCCCATTTCCCTTGTTGACATCTGTCCATGGTTTCCTGCAAATTGGAGGAACACCACCTTATATTCTGTCTGGGTACTCTCCAACTGGATGGCATGATAAGCAACTTTGATTTCGGATCAGATTTAAGATTTGTTGTCAGAGTACATACATGATATCACATACAACTCTGAAATTCTTTTTCTGTGGGCAAGGCAGAATTCCCACTTATTGGTAGAGTAAAAATGTACACATGTAAACAAATAAAGAAATGTAAACAAACTGACTGTGCAATATAGGAAAAAATAGTGCAAATGTAAGAGCCCTGATTGAATTTATTATTGGAGTCTGATTGCGGAGGGGTGTTGGGCAATACCAGTTGCCCCAATAATTACAAAGACAAAGACTGAGGGGAACGATAGGCTTTATTGGACATAAGACTTGAGCTGGCCTGGATCCAAGCTAGGGAAGTGCAGGGAAGGTAAAGGTGGCTCAACCTTTATGGCCTAGACCACAGGGGAGGAGTCCAGGGGAGAGTGTTATCAGGGGGCGGGCCAGCTCGTGCCTTTATCGGCCAATGACAATATACAATCCATACCATTACAAGGAGTAGCAGCTGTTCCTAAACCTGGTGGTGCGAGTGTTGTGGCACCAATACCTCTTTCCTGATGGTAGCAGAGACAATGGAGCTGGATGGTGTGGATCTTTGATGATTGCTGCTGCCCTCCATTGGCAGAGTTTCCCGTAGATGTTTTCGATGGTGGGGAGGATTTTGCTTGTGAAGTCCTGGGCTATGTTCACTATCTTTTGCAAGGCTTTATGCTCAAATGTATTGGTGTCCTCATACCAGACAGTGATGCAGCCAGTCAGCACACTTTCCACCACACACTTGTAGAAATTTGCCAGGGTTTGTAACAAACCTCTGCAAGTTTCTGAAGAAGTAGAGGTGCAGACGAGCTTTCTTCACAATGCCATTAATGTGTGGGTCCAGGAAAGATCCTCCGAGATATTGACTCCTAAAAACCTAAATTTGCTCACCCTCTCCACTTCTGATCTCCCAATGATCACTGGATCATACATCTCTGGTTTTCCCTTCTTTAAGTCAACAATCAGCTCCTTGGTTTTGGTGACATCAAGTGCAAGGTTGTTGTTTGTACATCATTCAGCCAAGCTTTCAATCTGTATGCTGATTCATCACCCTTTTTTATAAAACCCACTACTGAGAGAGGTTGTGGAGGAGATGTTCTTACCAACCCTCACTGATTGTGGTCTAGAGGTGAGCGTAGAGCTCGTCGAAAGAATCAAAGACTTGTTGATCCAAACCAAGGCTTTTATTAGCAAAAGACAGGAGCTCTTCACAGGTGGCCGACCAGTCCGGAATGATCCAACCTGGCTTGGGACACAACCCTTTAAGGCCCAAACAGTAGGCGTGGCTTAGCTCTCAGCCAATCGCTGTAAGCACAGTCTAGATACTGTAACTACATACACTATATACATTAGTGATAGATCTGTACTATCACAGTGAGGAAATCAAGTATCCAATTACACAGTGGTATTGAGTCCCAAGTCTTGGAATTTGCTAATCAGTTTTGAGATTATGTTGATAAATACTGAACTGTAGTCAATAAAGAGCATTTTTATCAATTACAATTCCCCATTTTCTATTAAAATTCCCCCATCTTCTATCTCATCTCCTTTCCTCAAGTTTTGTCTCTTTCATATCCAAGTTTATCCAAGTCTCTCTCTAGTTCAGATCTCTTCCTGCTTATTGCTTCTACCTTGAAGAAGGGCTCCAGCTCGAAATGTTGATAAAATATTTTTACCTCCTATGGATGCTGCAAGTCAAGCTGAGTTCCTCCAGCATTTCTCTGTGTTTTCACTCTTTACATCATAGGCTGTAATATTCTATCTTCAGACTTTGAACCGTGGAGCAAACTTTGCAAAAGTAAACCCCAAAAGAAGTTTGGAAATAAAAATGTTGGACAAACTTTTGGTTCAGACTGAACCCAATTGAACCATACTTTGCAAAACTAAACTCCTAAAAATGTATGCAGATAAAACTTTGGACAAACGTTTGGTTTAGACTTTGACCCGTCGATCAAACTTTGCAAAAATTTAAATTCCAAAAAAGTTTGAAGGTAAAACTTAGGACCAACTTTGAGTTCGCAGCAGAGAAAGGGTGGGAGGAGCCAGTGCGGTCGGGGAGCAGCGCACTGATGTCATAGCAGAGGGAGGGTGGAAGGTGCCTGCGCTTGGCGACTACAGCGCGCTGACGTCACGGGAGGGGCGGGAGAGAGCGGGTCCTCCAGGCGGGATCATTTGGTCCTCCGGGTGCTAGTTACGTCACTTCTGGTTATCCAGCCATCGTTCCTGGAGCGCTTCGAGGTGAAGGGAGAGGGATAGAGGGATGGAGGGAGAGGGATAGAGATAGAGGGAGACAGGATGGAGGTGTAGGGTGAGAGGGGCGGCAGGTAAGGAATAGAAGGGAAGGACAAATAAAAGGGAGAATGTTATAGAGGGAGGGAAAAAGAAATAGAGGGAAGGAGAGAGAGGGATAGGGGAGGGGAGGGAGAAAGGATTGGAGGGAAGGGGGGATAGAAGAAGGAAGGGATAGAGCAGAGGTGGTCAAATTTGCTTGAGGGGAAGGAGGGATAAAGGGAAAGGAGAGAGAGGAGATATGGAGGGAGGGATATTGGGGAGGAAGGTATAGAGCAGGGATGACCAAATTTGCTTAAGGTAAGAGCCACATATGTTAAACTTCAGATGTCTGAGAGCCATAAGACATGAAAAAAAATATTACATACACGTTTATACTCTTACATGCACATTTTGACACAAATATTTTATAAATATTAAGAAATACATGTATATAATAATGTTTATTCAAGTATGTAGTTTTTAAACTGCTAATTTGTATTGGTTTCAATAATCAAAATATACACTTACCGTATATACACGTGTAATAGTCAAATTAATAGTGACTACTCCAGAAGAGCTACTAAATGAATTCACCAGACACGATGTTAGTCAGCAAAGTCTCTTTATTCAAATTTGCCTCCTCTTTTAAATCCCTTCTGGCCCAGGTATCCAGGACCAGAAGTGACATCACCCCATGCCTGAACTCACCTGAAGGGCACGTGTCTTAAAGTAAAGACGACGGGAGCCCTGTGCCATCTTGTAGGTGAGTACCCAACTCCTCAGTGTACTGCAACCAAGCCCGCACCACCACATGCCCACCCCCCGGCCAGGTGAGTTAGTGGCGACCAGGCCAGCGGCGCTGCGTAGCCACTTGGCCAACCACATGGACTACAGTTCAGCCCACTGCACTATGTGGCCACTCGGCCAGCTACACCACCCACCCCAGAATCATCGCCCAAAAGAGATGAACCGGCTTCATGTGCTTTAGGCGGACACCTTCTTCTCCTGGACTTGGGGCAGTGAATAGGGGTAGTAGGATCCACATGTGCTGGTTTGAGTCTGTCCATAGTAAGCAGTTGAGAATGTCCCCCCATATCTAAAGTGTATGCAACTCCATCCCTTTTGATCACACGGAAAGGGCCATCATACGGCCGTTGCAATGGCGTTCCTGGGGCCTGTATATGTACGAACACAAAGAACGTGGTGTTGAAGCTACTGAAGGACGTCCAGATCAGAAGGGTAGGAGATGGACGGGAACTGAACTGTAAACCATTTCTGAGGACAACTCTGGTATATCTTCCATCGAGGCAGTGCACACTCCCAGCAGAACCCATGGCAACTTGTCTACCCAGTTGGGCCTGGTGAGTCGGGCTTTGAATGCGGTTTTGAGTTGCCGGTGGAAACGTTCCACAAGACCATTGGACTGCAAGTGGTACAAAAGCGTGCAAGGGCAGTCCATAATGCGGAGGTGAATTGCGCTCTGAGGTGATGTGTGTGGGAACTCCAAATCTTGAGATCCAGTTAGCAATGAATGGACTGGTGCATGTCTCAGTGTTGGTGGATGGCAATGAGATGGCCTCTGGCCATCATGTGAATTGGTCTATGACCATGAGGATATATCTCGTGTTCTGGGACACTGGCAGGGGTCCGATCACATCTATGTGCAAATGCTCAAAATGTGGCACACTGCTGGGAAAGACTGGAGAGGTGCTTTAGTATGCTGCTAAATTTTGGAAGTTTGGCAGTGGGTACACCTCAGGGCTCACTGCGCAACGTCTTTTTTTTTCAGTAAATTTAGCAGTTTCTTCCTTTTAATTTGGTTATGTATTCCATTAATATTTAAAGTCATATAGTTCAACGTAGCCATTTTATACTTTGTTTATCTTCCCTTTCTGTTTTTCCATCATTACCTTTCCTCCTTTTCCATTTCTGTTTTCTTATTTTAAACCCTTTATAAGACAACATTCCTAAAACATCAACCATTTTCCTTATTCTCCTATTTAAAACTTGCAACGTCTTTCTTAAGTCCGAGAGTTTGACTGTTGTTCTGATGGAGGGATGGGACAGGTTGTAAACTTTGTCAAAAATGCACTGTCCTCCAAGACGCGGGGGCTACCAGCCTGGGGTCGTCCATAGATATGTCACAAAGCAGACTCAGCCCACCCAGTTGTGGTGCCACATGTTGTATGTCTAGGTTTGTGATGGCAGTTCTGTATGCCTGAATGTCTGGGTTCACGGCCTGTGCACTTGCCAAGTCAGAGGTATCAATGCCACCCTGGATATGATGCACTGCCATTCTGGACAGCATGTCAGCGACCAGATTGTTTTTTCCTGAAACGTGATGCACATCCATTGTGAACTTGGAAATGTACAGCAAGTGACATTGCTGCCTGTCCGACCACTGGTCCGATATCTTGCTAAAGTTAGTGGCTTATGGTTCGTGAAAGTGGTGAAATGGGAACCCTCCAAACATATTGGAAGTGTGTGTTCAACAGCTCTCGATCAAATGCGCTCTACTTCATTTCTGAAGGCTGTAGGTGTTAGCTAAAGAAAGCCAGGGGTTGCCAGTGGCCATTGACGGACTGTTCAAGAACCGCACACACTGCTGTATCAGAGGGGTCTGTGGTAAGTGCCTGGGCAGCGGTGGGATTAGGATGTGCGAGCATTGCTGTGTTGTCCAGAGCGTCTTTGATGGCTGTGAACACAAACTCTGCCTCTGCAGTATAAGTATCTTCTTTGCACTTTGTGGTGAGGAGTTGAAATAGTGGGCCAAAAATGTCAGTGGCTGCTGGAATGAAACGGTGATAGAAATTCATCATGCCCAAAAATTTCTGCACTCCTTTAACTGTGGTAGGTTTCGGGAAAGCACATATGGTGTCCACTTCGGTGGGTAAGGGAAACACACCTTCTGCTGTGATCTTGTGCCCTAGGAAATGGATGGTCATTCTGCCAAACTGGCATTTGCTAGGTTGACGGTAATTCCGAATTCATCTAGCCATTGGAACGGGTGGCATAAGTGCAGTTGGTGATCTTGCTCATTTTGACTGGCGATGAGCATATCATCTATGTATGTGAATTCTAAATCCCTGCCCAAAGTGTCCATAAGCTGCTGGAACATTTGAGCAGCATTCTTCAAACCAAATGGCATCCTGATTAATTCAAAAAGCCTGAAAGGAGTAATAATTGCTGTTTTGGGAATGTCATCTGGAAAGATTTGGATTTAATGTTATCCCTTCACGAGGTCGACCTTGGAAAAGTCACAGCAATTGTTTAGAAGGACAGCGAATTCCTGTATATGCGGAATAGGGTATCTGCCAGGTGTAGTTATATCATTGAGCCTACAGTAGTCACCGCAGGGTCTCCACCCACTGTGTTCTTGGGCACCATGTGAAATGGTGATGCCCAAGGGCTGTTGGAATGCTTCCCAATTCATCCATGACTGTGAATTCTGCCTTGGCCTGCTGTCGTTTATCTGGCTGGAAATGATGAGCACTGGCATAAATTGGTGGGCCCGAGGTGTCAATGTAATGGGACACGCTGTGGGCAGTTGTCGAGGAATTGAATTTAGGAGAGAGCACACCAGAAAATTCGTTGAGCAAGGAAGCATAGGTGTCAGTGGGTAGAGTGTGCACCCTGAGTAAGGAGACTTGTAATTTGCTGCTTATCAAGGGTATGTTAGGAAAGTAGTGGTGTTGACTAGCTTCTTTCACTTAACGTCCACAAGCAGATCATGGGCTTGTAGGAAATCTGCACCCAAGATGGGCTGTGTGATGGAAGCCAAAATGAAATTCCAATGGAACACTGCTTCTCCTATCTTAATTGTGACACGTCGTGTGCCAAAGCTGGGGATGGAAGTCCTGCTCGCAGCTTGAAGGGCAAGTCCCTGTCGCATATGCGTCTTTTCAAAGTTTGTTGGTGGGAGTAAACTGAGCTCAGCTCCTGCATCCACGGAAAATTTGTGCTCATAAGCATCATCGTGAAGATAGAGGAGGCTAGTACTTGTGACAGCTGCCGAGGCCACTACTGGCAGCTGGCTTTGTTGTTTCCCAACAACTTTTCAGGCTTGCCACTGCTGCCGTAGTAGCCACAAGGGGGCACACATCTTCGGGCATTTTTTTCCCCACTGGCAGTGGTAAAACACCATTCTCGGCCCCTGTCATTACGTTCATCCCTTTTTTGAACCACAGCTACGGGCACAGCACAAGAGATACCTCTGCTGAGGACACGGGCTGTATGTGGGCAGACTCTTGCCGTGGCGTGTGGTAGAGTCTTTCAGCCTCCCGGGTCACGTCATGGGGTCGGCCAAAATCCATGTTTGCTATTGGTATGGAGATGTGACCCGGTAAGGTCACATTTTTGTATCTGGCCTAGAAGATGTGTTTTTTGGGTGCTTCAAGAGTCGTCTTATACACAAAAATATACGGTAGCTTTTATTATGTAGGTATACACACCAATGACATCATGAAGAAAGCCTCTACTTCCTCAGGAGTTTGTGGAGGAGCTAGTGGAGTTGTTCAAGTGAACCGGTACGGACTTGAAGGGTCGACATGGCCTGTTTCCGTGTTGTAAATGGTTATATGGGAGCTTTGTCAAGAATAAGTTCTCAAAAAGAAAGCAATTCATTAAATCAAACGGAATCCTGTTGCCTAGCCTCTCCGTATTAAAAAGCTGCATGCCTCGTTCGTGCCTGGTTAATTCCAGGGTGTTCAGGAGGAACTGCCAGAACCTGATGTATTGGTTTTCTGCCAGGGAGTGACCAATAAATTCACTTACTTTAGCCGCTGTAGCGGCATCCAGTGCCCCGACGACGTGCCAAAACTGTGTCCTCAGCTGTTATTCCATGAAGGCGGAACTGGGTCTCAGCCTGGTTCAGCCACACTCGAGGCTGGTTGGCCCAGAAAGAGGGCAAGTGAATGCCTACCGTTAACTGCAGCTGTGGGAGCAACCGCTGTTGTGTCCATATTGATTGTGGATTCGAGCTTTGACTGAATCTTGCCGTCGGGGTCACCATTGGTAGCGATTACTCCAGTAGAGCTACTAAATGAATTCACCAGACACAGTGTTAGTCAGCAAAGACTCTTTAGTCAAATTTGCCTCCTCTTAAAACCTTTCCGGCCCAGATACCTGGGACCGTAAGTGGCATCACCCCGTACCTGCAACTCACCTGAAGGATGCGTATCTTAAACTAAAGACGACGGGAGCCCCATGCCATCTTGAGGGTGAGTACCCAACTCCTCAGTGCGCTGTGACCCAGCCCACAGCATGGCCCCGTCCCCCCAGACCCAGGAGAGTGAGCAGCGATCAGGCCTGCAGGGTAACAGTTCAGAGCATTGCGCTGAGGCCACTTGGCCCGCTATAGACTAACCTTTATGGTAAAATTTAGGGGGTCGATCATTACACACATACAATTTTGCAGCGTTGGGAGCTCGGAACGGAGAGCAGCTGGGGTGTCAGGATCTCGGATGGGAGACTGGCCAGGGTGTCGGGAGAATGGATGGGAGGGCAGCCAGGGTACTGGGGGTTCAGATGGGAGGGAGTTCAGGGTGCCGGGAGCTCGGATGGGAGGGAGGCCGGGTTGTCTGGAGCTCAGCTGGGAAGGTGGCCAGGGTGTCAGGACCATGGATGGGAGAGCGGCAGGGGCATTGGGAGCTTAGATGGGAGGGTGGCCGGGGTGTCGGGACCTCAGATGGGAGGGCGGACTGTATCGCACTTACACTCTGCTAATTCCATTGCCCACGACACCACATGCCACAATCACATAACTGCAGACCATGTCCACTAACAGTATGCAGCCAAAATACCTCCACAATCCACACATTCATGTTAAAAGAGCTGCATGTGGCTCGGAGCCATGGTGGTGACCCCTGGGATTGAGGAAGGGGGGTTATCAAGGGGAGGAGGGATAGAGTGGAAGGAGGAAGGAAGGATAGATAGGGGGGGAAGAAAGGGAGGGTTAGAAGAGATGGAGGGAAGGGGCAGTTATAGGGGAGGGGGATGGAGCGGGAGGGTTTGGGGATGAAGGGAAGGGAGTAATGGAGGGGAGGGTTGGAGTGGTGATGAATAGCAGAGAGGTAAGGAATAGAGGGGAGTGAGGGACAGGGAGGACATGGAAGAAATGAGGGAGGGAAATGGAGGTATTGAAGGAGTGATTTGGAGGATTTGAAGAGGGGGTGGAGAGATTTGAGGCAGGAAGATGGAGAAAATGAGGGAGGGAATGGGAGGTGTTGAGGGAGGGAGTTGGTAGGGAATGAGGAGGGAGATAGAGGGGTTGAAGGGGTGAGGAGGAGGGAGGAGACGGTTGGTCACTGAGTAGTGTGGTAGAACAGGGATTTGGGAATACAGATACATAATTCCCTGTAAGTTGCATCACAGGTTTCAACACATTGGCCTTCATAAATCATAGTATTGAGTATAGGAGTTGGGATGTTATGATAGTTGCATAAGAATCGGTGAGGCCAAATTGGAGTATTGTGTGCAGTTTTGGTCACCTAACTACAGGAAAGACAGAAAGAGTGCAGAGAAGATTTACTAGGATGTTGCTGGAGAGGTTGAGCTGGTTAGGACTTTATTTTCTGGAACATAGAAAATGAGATATGGGTTAAGGGTGAAAGGAGAACCTTCCGGGGAACTTCTTCACACAAAGAGTGGTAGAAATATGGAATGAGATGCCAGCTGAAATGGTGAATGCAGGCTCAATTTTAACATTCAATAAAAATTTAGACAGGTACATGAATGGTAGGGGGATGGAGGGCTATGGACTGGGTGTTGGTCAGTGGGGTTGAATAATAGTCTGGCACAGTCTAGAAGGGTTGAAAGGCCTATTTTTGTGCTGTAGTGTTTGTAATGGAGGGATTAAAAAGGAGGGAGATGGGAGTTGAAGAGGAAGGACTGGAGGGATTGAAGGGGAGATGAGATGGAGGGATTGAGGAGCGAAAATGGGGAGACATTGATAGGGAGAAGATCACACCTGACCAGATGTAACTACCTCTCTCCTCTCCCTCAGAGTCGAGGGATTGAGAACGTGAACCCATCTTTTGGGAGCGTGGGGCAATCCATTGGGAACGCAGACCACCTGAGAGCACGGGACCCAGTCCCCAGAGAGTTTGGGACTCATTCCCTCGAGAGCACGGGATCATGGCGGGCTGCGGAGGGAAACGCCTGCACTCAGATGCAGCCCTGGACCGTCCAGGAGTGGAGGCTCCATCTGGGAGTTCGGGAACAAAGGTGGAGACCATCAAATTGGGCAGTGACACGTCGACGGTGAGTGTTTCTCCCCCTCGCCTCACTCTCACCCCCCCCTCGCCTCACTCTCACCCCCCCCTCGCCTCACTCTCACCCCCCCCTCGCCTCACTCTCACCCCCCCCTCGCCTCACTCTCACCCCCCCCTCGCCTCACTCTCACCCCCCCCCTCGCCTCACTCTCACCCCCCCCTCGCCTCACTCTCACCCCCCCCTCGCCTCACTCTCACCCCCCCCTCGCCTCACTCTCACCCCCCCCTCGCCTCACTCTCACCCCCCCCTCGCCTCACTCTCACCCCCCCCTCCTCACTCTCACCCCCCCTCGCCTCACTCTCACCCCCCTCGCCTCACTCTCACCCCCCCTCGCCTCACTCTCTCCCCCCCTCGCCTCACTCTCTCCCCCCTCGCCTCACTCTCTCCCCCCTCGCCTCACTCTCTCCCCCCTCGCCTCACTCTCTCCCCCCTCGCCTCACTCTCTCCCCCCTCGCCTCACTCTCTCCCCCCTCGCCTCACTCTCTCCCCCCTCGCCTCACTCTCTCCCCCCTCGCCTCACTCTCTCCCCCCTCGCCTCACTCTCTCCCCCTCGCCTCACTCTCTCCCCCCTCGCCTCACTCTCTCCCCCCCTCGCCTCACTCTCTCCCCCCCTCGCCTCACTCTCTCCCCCTCGCCTCACTCTCTCCCCCCTCGCCTCACTCTCTCCCCCCTCGCCTCACTCTCTCCCCCCTCGCCTCACTCTCTCCCCCCTCGCCTCACTCTCTCCCCCCTCGCCTCACTCTCTCCCCCCTCGCCTCACTCTCTCCCCCCTCGCCTCACTCTCTCCCCCCTCGCCTCACTCTCTCCCCCCTCGCCTCACTCTCTCCCCCCTCGCCTCACTCTCTCCCCCCTCGCCTCACTCTCTCCCCCCTCGCCTCACTCTCTCCCCCCTCGCCTCACTCTCTCCCCCCTCGCCTCACTCTCTCCCCCCTCGCCTCACTCTCTCCCCCCTCGCCTCACTCTCTCCCCCCTCGCCTCACTCTCTCCCCCCTCGCCTCACTCTCTCCCCCCTCGCCTCACTCTCTCCCCCCTCGCCTCACTCTCTCCCCCCTCGCCTCACTCTCTCCCCCCTCGCCTCACTCTCTCCCCCCTCGCCTCACTCTCTCCCCCTCGCCTCACTCTCTCCCCCCTCGCCTCACTCTCTCCCCCCTCGCCTCACTCTCTCCCCCTCGCCTCACTCTCTCCCCCCTCGCCTCACTCTCTCCCCCCTCGCCTCACTCTCTCCCCCCTCGCCTCACTCTCTCCCCCCTCGCCTCACTCTCTCCCCCCTCGCCTCACTCTCTCCCCCCTCGCCTCACTCTCTCCCCCCTCGCCTCACTCTCTCCCCCCTCGCCTCACTCTCTCCCCCCTCGCCTCACTCTCTCCCCCCTCGCCTCACTCTCTCCCCCCTCGCCTCACTCTCTCCCCCCTCGCCTCACTCTCTCCCCCCTCGCCTCACTCTCTCCCCCCTCGCCTCACTCTCTCCCCCCTCGCCTCACTCTCTCCCCCCTCGCCTCACTCTCTCCCCCCTCGCCTCACTCTCTCCCCCCTCGCCTCACTCTCTCCCCCCTCGCCTCACTCTCTCCCCCCTCGCCTCACTCTCTCCCCCCTCGCCTCACTCTCTCCCCCCTCGCCTCACTCTCTCCCCCCTCGCCTCACTCTCTCCCCCCTCGCCTCACTCTCTCCCCCCTCGCCTCACTCTCTCCCCCCTCGCCTCACTCTCTCCCCCCTCGCCTCACTCTCTCCCCCCCTCGCCTCACTCTCTCCCCCCTCGCCTCACTCTCTCCCCCCTCGCCTCACTCTCTCCCCCCTCGCCTCACTCTCTCCCCCCGCGGGCTATCCCTCCTCCCCTCCCTCCCTTCCTCCTCTCGCTCCCTCTCCTCCCAGCTCCTGGTCCAAAACTTTGATTTATGAAGACCAATATGCCAAAGCACTCTTTGCAACCCTATCTACCTGTGATGCCACTTTCAGGGAATTATGTATCAGTATTCCCAGATCCCTCTGTTCCACTGCACGCCTCAGTGTCCTACCGTATATGTCCTTTCTTGGTGTGTCCTTCCAAAATGCAACACCTCACACTTGTCTGCATTAAAGTCCATCTATCGTTTTTCAGCCCATTTTTCCAGCTGGACCAGATCCCTCTGCAAGCTTTGAAAACCTTCACTGTCCATATCATCTCCAATTTTACTTTAATCTATAAACTTGCTGATCCAATTTACCATGTTATCATCCAGATTATTGATATAGATTATAAACAACAATAATCCCTGTACTGATTCCTGAGGCACACCACTAGTCACACGCTCCACCTCCCCGCCCGCTCCCCCTCCCCGCCCGCTCCCCCTCCCCGCCCGCTCCCCCTCCCCGCCCGCTCCCCCTCCCCGCCCGCTCCCCCTCCCCGCCCGCTCCCCCTCCCCGCCCGCTCCCCCTCCCCGCCCGCTCCCCCTCCCCGCCCGCTCCCCCTCCCCGCCCGCTCCCCCTCCCCGCCCGCTCCCCCTCCCCGCCCGCTCCCCCTCCCCGCCCGCTCCCCCTCCCCGCCCGCTCCCCCTCCCCGCCCGCTCCCCCTCCCCGCCCGCTCCCCCTCCCCGCCCGCTCCCCCTCCCCGCCCGCTCCCCCTCCCCGCCCGCTCCCCCTCCCCGCCCGCTCCCCCTCCCCGCCCGCTCCCCCTCCCCGCCCGCTCCCCCTCCCCGCCCGCTCCCCCTCCCCGCCCGCTCCCCCTCCCCGCCCGCTCCCCCTCCCCGCCCCCTCCCCTCCCCGCCCCCTCCCCTCCCCGCCCCCGCCCCGCTCCCTCCCCCTCCCCTCCCCCTCCCCTCCCCCTCCCCTCCCCCTCCCCTCCTGCTCCCCTTCTCCCCTCCCCTCCCCCTCCCCTCCCCCCATCCCCCTACCCCCTCCCCTCCCCCCTCCCCCTCCCATCCTCTCCCCTCCCCCTCTCCCCTCCCCCTCCCCCCCCTCCCCTCCTCCCTCCCCTCCCCTCCCCCCTCCCCTCCCCCTCTCCCCTCCCCCTCTCCCCTCCCCCTCTCCTCTCCCCTCCCCCTCTCCTCTCCCCTCCCCCTCTCCCCTCCCCCTCTCCCCTCCCCCTCTCCCCTCCCCCTCTCCCCTCCCCCTCTCCCCTCCTACCTCTCTCCCTCCCCCACTCTCCTCTTCACCCCTCTCTCTTTCCCCCCTTACTTTCCTTCTCATATTCTCCCTTTTCCACAGGAGGAGTTGGACATCCGTACTCTGCAGACTAAGAACCGGAAGCTCTCTGAAGTGATTGACCAGAGGCAATGCATCGAAGATGAGCTCAGGGACCAGATTGAGAAGCTGGTGAAGAGGCAGGCAACTGACGATGCCACACTGCTTATCCTGAACAGATACTGGTGCCAGGTACTTGGAGAATCTTCCTCTCCCAATCTCATCCCCGGGTGGGGGGGGGGGGGGTGGGGTGGGTGGGGGACACAGCATGAAGCTACCTCGATACCAAGGGGTCCAAACTTTTTAGGCTGTGGGGTACATACAGAAAAATATAACAAATATCGGGCCAAACACTATTAAGCCTGGCAGTTTTCAACCAGTTACACTGCAAAAATAATGGTGTTTTGAGACCAAACTATCCCATATGCCATCAAAATTTCTATCAAAATAGCAATACAATACAACTGAACACTTTAATCGTTGGCATTACTGTAGGTTATTGATGTGCCTACGTAATGCAGTTGGTGTTTCTGTATCTGCTGTTCTTTTCTTTTTCAATATCTTTATTAATTTCATTTAGCAAATGTTACTTAGGCAAATGAACATGAATAGAACAATCATCAAAATTTAAATGGTAATAATATCACTAATGACAAAATCTATGTTGCATTTTTTAAAAAATACATGCAAAAAGAAAAATAAACTAGCTAATCTACGAATTTGACTCCCCTACCTACAGAGGCTGTTAGCAAAGTATCTGATAATGGGGAAAAAAAACAATGAGGTCAAGAATCAAAAATTAATTATGCTTACAAATTGGGTTAAGAAAAGAACCCATGAAAAAATGAAGTTTTTATTCATTACAGTAGTTCCACATCTAATTTTTTTCTAAAGATAAATAAGCCATCATATCAGACAGCCATTTTGTGTGAGTGGGAGGGACAGTATCTTTCTATTTCATTAGAATGGTTCTTCTAGCATTCAGGAGAGCAAAAGGTACTATATGGGATTGTAAAGGATTCATTATCGGATTGATGGGCCCATATATTCTAAACAAGGCAATAAAAGGAGATGGGGCCAAATTAATATGAAGAACTAAAGCTAGTGTACAAAATACGCCTTTCCAATAATTGAGTAGAGAAGGACATAGCCAAAACATATGATACAATGAACCTCATTTGGATAGAATTTAACCAATTGAGTTTAGGAATAGTGGGCACAATGTACTACTTTAAATTGCGATAATGAGATGATGAATGAATATGTCTCAAAATAGAATCCCATATAGTCTCAGAAAATATTTGTTGGAAATCTAGTTCCTATATTTATTTTAAATTCCACCTTATAAATTATTCTTAGATTGTAAAAGTAGCTCATATAGGGCAGGCATCAGCTGTTTATGGTCCAGTTGAAATTATATATTTTCCCTATAACATCAAACTCCAAATCCTGAAGAGGTCTCAAAGATAAAGAGTTTTTAAAAATTCCTAACCTGTAAATAATGATAAAAATTATATCTAGGTATATTAAATTTAACAGCTAGTTATTCAAAAGAAGCAAGATTATGGTTGATAAAAAGATTCAAGAAAGATAGGGTGCCTAAGTTAGACCATTGATAAAAACCAGTATCTTGAACCGAGGGAGGACAAAAGAATTACTTAAGATAGGACTGACTAATAAGAACCTCTGGTATCCAAAATGTTTCCTGAATTGAAACCAAATTCTCAATGTGTCTAACTACAAAATTATCCGATAATCGGGAAGCAGAGAAAGGTAAAAGTGCTCCAAGTATTGGAATAAAGGAGAACTTTTTAGTAGATTTAATTTCTAAATTAATCCAACCTGAAGCACCTGAAAGAACCTTGTGATTAAACCAAAAAATAAAGTATCTGATATTAGCTGCCCAGTAGTAAAATCTAAAATTAGGTAATGCCAAGTCTCCATTTTTCTTAATATTTTGAAGGAAGGTTTTTTTTAAGATAGGGTAACTTATTATTCCATATAAGAGAGTCCAAAGAATTAATAAAGGATTTAGGAACCAAAACTGGTACAGCTTGAAAAATGTATAAAATTTTCTTAATAATATTAACACATCCAATTAAGGACATCGAAAGCGGGACCATTGAGCCAAAGCCTTCTTAACATGACTCAGTAGGGTAAGAAATTTTTCCTTAAACAGCTTATTATTATTTTCTAGTGTTGTTAATAGCCACACACTCCCAGGGTGATACATAGGGTGAAGATTCTTCCACACCATCCCTTCACAGACTCCCAGGGAGGGACACAGTATGAGCTTCCTCTACACAGTCGCATCACTCCTGCACCGTTCCATCACACACTCCCGCTTGTCCCATCACAATCACAGGGTGGGACACAGAGTGAAGCCCCCTCCAACCCAACCAATAACACACTCCCACCGTGGGACACAGAGTGAAGGACACTTAGCTTCGTCCCAACTATATCATACTTGGTTTTCCTTCTGTCAGTTCGATGAGAACATTGGGATCGTTCTGCAGCGCTGGGATCTGGAGCGGGAGTTGCTGGAGAAGCGACCAGTGGATCCAGCCGAGCCTGAGATGGAAACTGACAACAATCCAGAGAGGGATCGGCGTGAGGAGAGGGAGCGAGGTGGGTGGCTGTATAAAGGTGGCCCCCCTCCTCCCTCACTACCTCTCTCCCACACCCCCTACCCCCTTTCCCCCACCCATCCCTTCTCTCTTCCCTGACCTCCCCTCAGTGACCCAGAAATGGGCTGCAGAAGAGTGAAATAGGGGGGAGAGGAGGGAGGGAGAGCTAAAGGGTGGGGAACAGAGAAGGGAGGGGGGGAACAGAGGAGAGGGAGGGTGGGAGAGGGGGAGAGAGTGGGAGGGGGAGAGAAAGGGAGAAAGGGAGGGGAGAGATGGACGGGGGAGAAATAGGGGGAACACTGGGAATGCCCATTTCTAACGACACTCCTCTCTCTATTCTGTCTCTGTCCACTCCTCCCCACCCTCCAATCCTGTTCAGCTCCTCGGGACAGCCCAGGTGAGACCACTCTGCCTTTCCTCGCCCTGCTTGCCAGCAGCAGCGGGGAAGAAATGGAGCAGCAGCTCAGGGAGCGAGTGGTGACCTCCCGGGACTCTGTCAGTTCGGCCCTAAGAGTGTTCCAGAGGCTGCGGACCACCATTGAGGAGCTGTCTCATCGGATGGGCAGTGGGGGTAAGTGTCAGGATCACAGAAGATCCCCCTCTCCTCCTCCCACCCCACCTCCCTTCAGCCCCCATGCCCATCCTCCTTCCCCATCCCTCTGTCCCTATCCCGCCCTCCCCTCTTCTCCCTTCCATCCAACCTCCTCTGCTTTTCCCACCCTCTCTGCTCACCCTGCCCCGCTCCCATGCTTCCCTCCCCTGCTCCCATGCTTCCCTCCCCTGCTCCCATGCTTCCCTCCCCTGCTCCCATGCTTCCCTCCCCTGCTCCCATGCTTCCCTCCCCTGCTCCCATGCTTCCCTCCCCTGCTCCCATGCTTCCCTCCCCTGCTCCCATGCTTCCCTCCCCTGCTCCCATGCTTCCCTCCCCTGCTCCCATGCTTCCCTCCCCTGCTCCCATGCTTCCCTCCCCTGCTCCCATGCTTCCCTCCCCTGCTCCCATGCTTCCCTCCCCTGCTCCCATGCTTCCCTCCCCTGCTCCCATGCTTCCCTCCCCTGCTCCCATGCTTCCCTCCCCTGCTCCCATGCTTCCCTCCCCTGCTCCCATGCTTCCCTCCCCTGCTCCCATGCTTCCCTCCCCTGCTCCCATGCTTCCCTCCCCTGCTCCCATGCTTCCCTCCCCTGCTCCCATGCTTCCCTCCCCTGCTCCCATGCTTCCCTCCCCTGCTCCCATGCTTCCCTCCCCTGCTCCCATGCTTCCCTCCCCTGCTCCCATGCTTCCCTCCCCTGCTCCCATGCTTCCCTCCCCTGCTCCCATGCTTCCCTCCCCTGCTCCCATGCTTCCCTCCCCTGCTCCCATGCTTCCCTCCCCTGCTCCCATGCTTCCCTCCCCTGCTCCCATGCTTCCCTCCCCTGCTCCCATGCTTCCCTCCCCTGTCCCCATGCTCCCCTCCCTGCTCCCATGTTTCGCTCTCCACCCCTTACTCCCCGCCCCCCTCTTCCCCCCACCCCTCCCTGTCTCTCTCTCTCAACAGGTTCATCCTCTTTCCCCCTTCTCCCCCCCCCCTATTTGACAGACCCCTCTCAGTCAGAAGCCACAATGAGGGAACTTCACTCACTTCTGAAACAGCAGAATGAACGTTTGGCTAAGCTCACCCGCCTGCTGCAGGGCAGACGTCAGACCATGTCCCAGGAGGTGAGGTAGGGGTGACTGACATGACAGGAAAGACAGGAAGGGACAGGTGGGAAAAAGGGAGAAGGGCAGTCAGTGGAAGGAATGGCCAAGGTAAGGGGAGGGAGAGGATAAGATAAAGAGGGTAATGGGTGGAGACCAAGTAGAGGAAAAGAAGGAAGAGGAAGGGAAGGAAGGGTTGGTTTGGACAAAAGAGGTAATGGTTGGGAGAGGAGGAGGATGGTGCAGGACATGGAAACAGGAAGGAAGGAGCAGAGGGAGAGTAAGGAGGGAGTGGAGAGGGCGAAGGGGGAGGGGAAGGATTTCTCTCTGCCCCACTTCTCACTTTCTCACAGGGTTCCCAGCTCCAGGAACGCTTGGAGCAAGCAGATGAGCGGATATTGGATATGCAGAGCCGCATCGAAGACTTGCAGTGGGACACCGACAAGATTCGGAAACGAGAGCAGCGTTTGAACAGGCATTTGGCCGAGGTTCTGGAGAGGGTGAGTGTAATTCTCCCTTCCCCCTTCCCATCTCACACTCCAGGGGTGAGACACAGAGTAAAACTCTGTCCACACCATCACATCAAATACTCCCGGGGTGGGACACACATGAAGCTCCCTCATCACTTATTCCCCTAGAAGGACACAGAGTGAAGCTCCTCTCCCTATCCTATCATACACTCCCAGGGTGGGAAAGAGTGAAGTTTGCTCTGCACTGTCCCATCATACATTTCTGGGGTGATATTTATCTTTCCCCTGCATTCTCTTCAGGTGAAATCGAAAGGTTATAAAGTTTATGGAGGATCGAGTAATTTGTATGGAGGAACAGTTACCATCAATGCCAGGAAGGTGAGTGCAGGGAGGGGAAATGAGAGGGAAATAGAGGGAGGGAGCTCCCTCGACAAGGGTAGGGGTGGGGGGGGGGTCAAGAAGAAGGGAGTTCCTGGAGTTGCATGGAGGAAGCTCGTTGGAAGGAGAGAGAGGGAGCTCCTTGTGAGAGGAGAGAAGGAGGGAGAGAGCTTCTCCAGAAGAGTGGGGAGGGAGGGATCTCCTCATTAGGAGAGAGAGGGAGAGAACTCGGGGAAGGGAGGGAGAGAGTTTCTCGGGAGGGAGGGAGCTCCTTGTGAGAGGAGGAGAGAGAGCTCCTCCAGAAGAGAGGAGAGGGAAGGATCTTCACATTAGAGGAGAGAGGGAGAGAGCTCCTCGGGAAGGGAGGGAGAAAGTTTCTCGGGAGGGATGGAGCTCCTTTGGAGGAGAAGAGTGAGAAAGTGTTTCGATCTGCAGTTACCTGTCTATTCTTTCTGTCCCTCTCAATCACTCTCTCTCCCTACAACCCCCACCCCTTGCCCTCCCCCACCCCCCATACAGTTTGAGGAGATGAATTCGGATCTGGAGGAGAACAAGGAAATTGCCCTGAACCGTCTTTCAGAGCTTGAGAAACTCCGACAGGACCTCCAGCAAGTCACCAGCGAGAACCTCAAGCTAAAGGTCAGGGACTGTCCAAGAAGGAGGTGGAGAGAAATGGAGAGAGTGGGAGAGAGAGGGGGGGGGGGGAAAGAGTAGCACAATAAATAAGACATAATAAATTGCAAATTAATCTCCCCTTCCCCCCTCTTCTCGCCCCTCACACCCCACTTCTCGCACCCCCTTCATGCTCCCTTCTCCCCCCCTGCCCACCTCTTCTCTCCCCTCTCTTGCCCCTCCCAACCCTTGTCACCCTTCATTGCCCCCTCCTCCTCACCGCCCCCTCAATCTTACCCACCCCTTCCCATCCTCTCACCCTTCCTCTCCCCCCACAGGAAGAGCTGAAAACCCGAGCCAGCGAGGTGGTGCGGGAGACTCCAGACTTCCGCTGCCTGCAATCTCAGTTCTCCGTCCTGTACAATGAGAGCCTTCAGGCCAAGTCACAGCTCGATGAGGCACGGGCCTTGCTGCTCAGTACACGCTCCGTCCATCACAGACAGATTCAGCAAATGGGGGTAGGTGTGGGGAGAACCAGGGGTTCCAGTGATTGAACCAGGTTTCAACCAGGTGGGGTGGGTGGCGAGAGGGAGTGCGAAGAGACTCGTAGGTCCGGGATTTAACCAGAGTGGAGGGAGACTCTTGTGAAGCCGGGAGATGGGGGTGGTTGGGGGTCCAAGACTCTCAATGTGGCTTGGGAGATGTGTGGGGGCCTGGGAGCTGTGTGGGGGTTCTGGGAGGCAATGCAGGAGGTCTGGAGGGGGAGGGCAGGGGGTCTGGGGAGGGGGAGGAGTGCGGGGTGTTCAGGGAGGATGAGAGCGGAGGCATCCAGGGGAGGAGAGCGTGGGGTTCCAGGGAAGAGTACAAAGGGGTCTGGGAGGAGTGGAGAGGGGATGCAGTGGGGGGGCATCTGAGGGGCAGTGAAGGGGATTTAGGGGTGGGGGGTATAGGGGTCCAGGGAGGAGACCAAGGTGCACAAGGCTGGGGTCTGGGTGGTGCAGAGGGAAGCGTGGCATTTCTGATTAAAGTCCATGGGTTGTGACAAATGAATGTCAGGGAGTGTCCAGGGTTAGGAAGTGATGTATTGAGGGGTTAACCCTGAGGGGAATGATCCTGAGGTGTAATGAGCTGAATCCTGACACTGCCCATCCCCGGCACTGCAGGGAGATGAGGCCGGCCTCCATACAAAGCTGAGGACAGAGGTGATCCAACTGGAGGACACACTGGCCCAGGTTCGCAAGGAGTACGAGATGCTGAGGCTGGAGTTTGAGCAGACGCTGGCTGCCAACGAGCAAGCTGGTGGGTTTGGGGAGTGGGGGAGGGGGAGGAGAAGGGGAGAGGTTGGAAGGGGAGGAGAGGAGCGAGTAATGAAGGGGAGGAAGAGGAAGGAGAGAGAGGCGTGGATTGGGAGAGAGGGGGCAGACAGACAGAGGGGGGAAGGAGATGAGATCCAGTGACTGACACCTATCTCCACGCAGGTCCCATCAACAGGGAGATGCGCCACCTAATCAGCAGTCTCCAGAACCACAACCATCAGCTGAAGGGGACGTTCAGCGTTACAAACGCAAGATGCGCGAGACCCACAGTGAGCTGGCCAAAGTACGACGCAAGGTGTGGGAGGCACACAGTGAGCTGGCACCGGTGAGTTTTGCTCACTCTCTCTCCCACTCACAGCCTCCCACCTCTCCTGCCCAACCCCATCTCCTGCTCATCTAACCCCATTACCCAGCCCCTCTTGCACCCCGCTCACTCTGCCTTCACCCCTTCCCCATCTCCCCTCCCTCTTGTGTCCCCCTTTTTCCCCCATACCACCCCCTCACACCCCCATCTCCCACATCACCAATGTTCCCCTCTCCCCCATGCACTATTCACCCCTTCCCCTTTCTCCCAACTCCATCCCCTCTACCCCCCCTTGCACCCCTCGTTCCTGACTCTCCCCTCCTCACCTCCCTGCTCTTTCCATCACAACCTTCTTGCCCCCTCTTCTCCCCCCTTCACCTTTCATATCCTCTCCCCTCACTGCCCTCCCCTTCTCCCCTATCTCTACCCTCACTCCCTTTCCCAAACCATTCTCCCCCAACACCCTCTCTCCCCCTCCCCTATCCTTTCTCCCCTCTCCCCCTCCCCCTATCCTTTCTCCCCTCTCCCCCTCCCCCTATCCTTTCTCCCCTCTCCTCCTCCTCACCCTGCTCTCCCGTTTCCACACCCCTTTCTCTGTCCCCTCCCTTCTCCCCCAACCTCCACCCCCTTGCCCAACATTGCACCCTGTCCCTTTTGCCCCCTTAGCCCCTCTTCTTTCCCACCCCTCTCCCCATCCCCACCTCATAACTCCCCTTCCTTAATCCCTCCTTCCTTACATGACCCCTCCATCCCAACCCCGTCCTTCCCTCTTTCCCCTCCTTCCCACCCCTTCTTCCCGACTCGCTCCTTCCCCATTCCTCTCTTTCCCCTCCCATCCTTTTCCCCTCACCCTCCCCCCTGCCCCTCTGTTTCCCCTGCCTCACTGACTCTCTCGCTCTTCCCCCTCCCACAGGCACGTCTTCGAGTCCCCACCCCCTCCCCCTCTACCCCCGCAGACCCCCCTAAAAAAGACCTGAGGACCCTGGGGGGAAACGAGTGAAGCAAGAAGTGCCTGCTCCAGAGGAGGAGCTGAGATCTCGGAGAGCAGATGAGGAGGAAAGGGAGAGGGATCGTCGGAACAAGGAGCGGCCCCGGGAGAAGGGGCGAGAGAAGGAAGGAGAGAAAGAGAAAGGGAGGAGTGAAGAGGGGAGGAGGAAGGAGGCTGACGTCATCAAGCAAATGAAGGCTGATCTCAAGTAGGTTCCAGTGTGGCATGCGGAGACGGGGAAAAGTGCACAGTGCTCCTCGTGTGAGATACGGAGAGAGAGAAAACTGTGCCTGGTGGGATAGGGAGATTGGGAACTGACCACAGTGCTCCTGATTTTGGATATAGAACACTACAGCACAGTACAGGCCCTTCGGCCCTTGATGTGCCGACCCATATATTCCTTTTTTAAAAAAAACCTACTAAACCTTCCCTACCCCGTAATCCTCTTTTTTTTCATCTATGTGCTTCTCTAACAGTCTCTTAAATGCTCCCAATGTTTCAGCATCCATCGCCATTCTGGGCAAGGCATTCCAGGAACCCACAACTCTCTGCATAAATAAAAACAAACCCCTGATGTCCCTCCTAAACTTCCCTCCCTTCACTTGGTATTCTTGTCCTCTGGTGTTTGCAGATCCTGCCCTGGGAAACAGGTCCTGACTCTCCACCCTATCTATGCCTTTTCATAATCTTGTAGACCTCTATTAAGTTTCCTCTCATCCTTCTAGGCTCCAAAGAGAAAACTTCCAGTTCTGCCAACCTTGCCTCATAAGACTTGTTTCCCAATCCAGGCATCATTCTGGTAAATCCCCTGTGCACCCTCTCCATCCTTCCTAAATGAGGTGACCAGATCTGAACAGAATTCTCCAAGTGTGGTCTGACCAGAGATTTGTAGAGTTGCAACATGACCTCTCAAATCTTGAACTCAATCCCTCTATTAATGAAGCCCAGCATTCCATAGGCCATCTTAACTATCCTGTCAACCTCTACAGCGACCTTGAGGGATCTATGGATTTGGACCCTAAGGTCTCCCTGTACATCCAACATTGTTAAGTAACCGACCATTAACCCTGTACTCAGCCTTCTGATTTGTCCTTCCAAAATGCATCACCTCACACTTATTTGGATTGAACTGCATCTGCCACTTTCTGCCCAACTCTGCATCCTGTTTATATCCTCTTGTAATCTTCGACAACCTTCAGCTCCACCCACAACTCCTCCAACTTTCATATCATTCGTAAACCATCCTTCCGGCTCTTCATCCAGGACATTTATAAAAATCACAAAGAGCTGGGGTCCCAGAACAGATCCTTGCAGCACTCCACTAGTCTCTGACCTCCAGGCAATATACTTTCCTTCCATTGCTACTCTTCTTTCTACCTGCAAGCCAATTTTTTAATCCATGCAACCAAAGTTCCATGGAATCCATGCCTCATGAACAAGTCTCTCATGGGGGATTTTATCAAATGCTTTGTTAAAATCCATGTAGACCATATTTACTGCTCTACCTTCATCAATTTCCTTTTACCTCCTCAAAAAACTCAATTAGGCTCATGAGGCATGACCTTCCCTTCACAAAGCCATGCTGACTATCCTTGCAAATGCTCATAGATCCTATCCTTAAGAATCCTCTCCAATAGTTTGCACACCACTGATGTTAGACTCACCAGTCTAAATTCCCAGGATTCTTCCTATTACCTTTTTTTAAACAAGGGGACTACATTTGCCATTCTCCAATCCTCCGATACCTCCCCTGCAGCCAAAGAGGATTCAAAGATCATAGCTACTGCTCCAGCTATCTATTCTCTCACTTCCCACAGCAACCTGGCATATATTGTGTCTGGTCCCGGGACACAATCAATCCTGATGTTTTTTAAAAAGATCAAACACTTTCTCTTCCTTAATATTCACATTATCCAGGACACAGGCCTGTTCTATTCCAGCCTCACCCTGATCAAGTTCTTGTGAATACCGAAGCAAATTATTAATTTAGGACCTCCCCAACCTCCTCCGCCTCCAGACACATGTTGCCTCTTTATTCTTTAGTGACTTCTTGTCATCCTGTTCTTCACATATGCATAAAACGACTTGGGGTTCTCCTTAATTCTACATGTCAAGGCCTTCTCAAGGCTCTTTCAAGCTTTCCCAAGTCCTTCCTTAAACTCCTTCCTGGCTACCATATACATCTCATAAGCCTTTCCTGTTATCCTCTTCCTATATCTAATGTATGCTTCCTTCTTCCTCCTCTTCACCTGCTTCATCAACCACGGTTCCCTTATCCTACCATCTTTTCCCTGTCCCAATGGGACATACCTATCCTGAACCCCATACAAGTAGTCCCTAAACTTCCTCCATATTAGTTCTGTGCTTTCACCCTTGAACAACTGTTTCCAATTTGCTCTAGCTAATTCCTGCCTTAACCCATCATAATTAGCCCTTCCCCAATTAAACTCTTCCCCATTTTGTCTGCTTTTATCCTTATTCATAGTTATGCTAAGGCTCAAGGAGTTGTGGTTATTCTCACCAAAATGCTCTCCCCACTGAGAGGTCCCCCATGTGACCAGGATCATTACCCAGAATTAGATCCAATATGGCTTCTCCTCTCACTGGCTGGTCAATATACAGTGTCAGGAATCCTTCTTGTACACACCTGACAAATTCAACCCCATCTCCCTCTTGCAATCAGTAGGTGCCAGACAATATTAAGGAAGTTGAAATCACCTGTAATTACAACTCTGTATTTCCTGCACTATTCCAAAAACTGCCTGCGTATCTGCTCCTTGGTGTCCATAGGGCTATTTGGGGGCCTATAGATTACAATAGAGTTGATATGGAGATTGAGAACCATGCCATCCTGGTGTGCCATACAGAGATGGAGAACTGTGCACAATGTTTCTGGTGTGGGTTTCGAAGATTGGGAAACTGCACGATGCTCTGTGGGATATGGAGAATGGAGAACTCTGTACGGTGCTCTTTGTGTGAGATATCAAGATAGAGAACTGTGCATGGTGTTCCCAATGTGGAATACAGAGACGGGGAACTATTGACATTTAACCCGGAGTGGGATATGGAAATGGGGAACTGTGCATGCTGCTCCCAGACTGAGATACAGACACCAGGTAGTGTGCACGGGGTATTAATGGTGTTAGATATGGGGATGGGGAACTATGTACGGTGCTCCCAGTGTGAGATTTGGATTCGGGGAATTCTGCATGGTGCACTATGTGTCTGATCCAGGGATAATGCCTCTTGCAATCCCTCTCCCTTCCCGCCTCTCCCCTCCTGCCTCTCCAAAACCCCCTCTCCCCTTATCCCTCTCGCCTCACCCCTCCTCACCCCCACTCCCCTCACCCTTCCTACATCCCTCTTCCCCTTCTCCCCCTCTTCCCCTTCTCCCCCTCTTCCCCTTCTCCCCCTCTTCCCCTTCTCCCCCTCTTCCCCTTCTCCCCCTCTTCCCCTTCTCCCCCTCTTCCCCTTCTCCCCCTCTTCCCCTTCTCCCCCTCTTCCCCTTCTCCCCCTCTTCCCCTTCTCCCCCTCTTCCCCTTCTCCCCCTCTTCCCCTTCTCCCCCTCTTCCCCTTCTCCCCCTCTTCCCCTTCTCCCCCTCTTCCCCTTCTCCCCCTCTTCCCCTTCTCCCCCTCTTCCCCTTCTCCCCCTTCTCCCCCTCTTCCCCTTCTCCCCTCTTCCCCTTCTCCCCTCTTCCCCTTCTCCCCCTTCCCCTTCTCCCCTCTTCCCCTTCTCCCCCTCTTCCCCTTCTCCCCCTCTTCCCCTTCTCCCCCTCTTCCCCTTCTCCCCCTCTTCCCCTTCTCCCCCTCTTCCCCTTCTCCCCCTCTTCCCCTTCTCCCCCTCTTCCCCTTCTCCCCCTCTTCCCCTTCTCCCCCCCTTCCCTTCTCCCCCCCTTCCCTTCTCCCCCCCTTCCCTTCTCCCCCTCTTTCCCTTCTCCCCCTCTTTCCCTTCTCCCCCTCTTCCCCTTCTCCCCCTCTTCCCCTTCTCCCCTCTTCCCCTTCTCCCCCTCTTCCCCTTCTCCCCCTCTTCCCCCTTCTCCCCCTCTTCCTCCACCACACCCTGCTCTTGCCCTCCCCCATGCTCTCCCCACACTCTCTCCCCTTCACTTCTCTCTCTTTCTCTCTCTCTTTCTCCCCCCCCCCCCCCCCCCTCTCCCAGGAGGGCCCAGGAGAGTCAGAAAGAGATGAAGCTTCTGCTGGACATGTACCGATCGTCTCCGAAGGAACATCGAGACAAAGTGCAGCTGATGGCTGCAGAGAGAAGGGCCAAGGCAGAGGTGAGAGGTCAGCCCCTGAGATGGAGAGGTCAGCTCGAGGAGATGAGGGTTGAAGTGTTCATGGGAAGTCGGCGAGGTCACAGTTGGAGAGCTTATGGTTGGGGGGCTGGAGGGTCGCACAGATCAGAGTCTGGATTGTCATGGAAAGGTCAGGGTAGACATGGAGAAGTCTGGTTCAGAGAGGTCATGGAGGTCTGTGGGCCATCATGCTCGGAGAGGTGACTGAGAGGTCTGGATTGGGGAGGTCACTGAGAAATGCTGTCAGGGAGGTCATAGTCGGTGAGGACTTGGTGGGGTTGGAGAGAAGTGGGTGGGTTACACACCCTTTATGTCATGGAGAGGGAAGGGGGGCAGGGGAGAAAGGGTTTTGGAGATGGTGTCACACCTCTCACCACTCACCATTTAACATCCCCCTACCCCACCTCCTCCTCCTCCCTGAACAGCTGGAGGCCCTGAAACAGAGGATGAGGGAGCTGGAAGACAAGGAGAGGGCGGAGGGTCGCAAGATGGCGGACGCGGACTCCCTGCTGCGTGTGAAGGTGGCTGATGAACAGATGGAGGTGATGATGAAGAGGGTGGCGCTGGCCAAGCAGGTAAGGGGGGTGGAGTAGAGGGATGGGATGGGGCAGAGGGAGGATGTGGGGAAGCAGGGAATGTTGGGTAGGTGAGGGAGGGGAAGGGGCAGGAGGGAAGTGCAGAGTGGAGACGGGGGGTTTTGGGAGGTGGAGGAATTCAAAGGAGAGGGAGGAGGAGGAATGGATTGGAGAGGGAAAGGACGATTGGAGGGGGAGTACAGGGAAGGGGGAAAGGACAACAGAGAAGGTGTGGTTGAAGGGATGAGGTGGGAGAGGAAGGAGCAGAGGTGGGAAAAGAAATGGGATGGAGGTGGTAAAGGAGGGGGTAGAGGGATTGGAGAAGTGGAAGAGGGAGCCGAGAAGGTAGCAGAGGAATGATGGTAGGAAATTACAGGGATTAGGAGGATGGAACAGACAAGGTGAGGTTGGGGAGGGAGGGAAAGGGTGAAGAGGGAAGGGGAAGGTGGAGCATATAGAAGGTGGTTTGTGGAGGGATGGGGTAGGAAAAAATAGATGGGGTAGGAAAAAATAGATGGGGTGTATGAAGGGTGAGGGGGAGAGGAATAAGGATGGAGTCTCCCTTACAGTTGGAGATTGGGGTTAGAGAGGGAGATGATACAGACGAGGATCGGAAGTGATACAGTTGGGGACCCTGTATTGAGAGGGGGTGATAACTCGGAGACTCAGTATAGCGAGGGGGTGAGACATTTGATTAGGATTAGTGAGGGAGTGATAGTCGATTGAGGGTAGAAGTGGGGTGATACAATTGATCAGGGATGGAGAGGGAGTGTTACAGTTGAACAGGAGCAGAGGAGTGATACAGTTGATTGGCGTTAGAGAGGGAGTGATATAGTTGGGGACCAGGGGTAGAGAGGGAGTGATTCATTCGAGGATCGGGGTAGAGAGGGGCTGAGACAGTCATTTGGGGTTAGAGGGGAGTAGTACAGATTAGAGAGGGAGTGATGTAGTTGATTTCAGTTAGAGAGGGGGTGATACAGTCAATTGGGGTGAGAAAGGGTGTGATGCAATCTATCGAGGTTAGAGAGAGGGTGATGCAATCTATTGGGGTTAGAGAGGGGGTGATGCAGTTGGGGATCTGGGATATTGAGTGATGCAATCAATTGGGTAGAGGGGAAGATATGCAGTCAGGAACCTAGCATAGAGAGAGGGTAATATTGTTGGAGGCCCTGTATTGAGAGGGGGTATAATAGTCAGGGATCAGCAGTTAGAGAGGGAGTGATGCAGTGGTGATTTGGGGTGGAGAAGGTGTGATGCAGTCACGGACCTGGTATAGAGAAGGAGTGATGTAGTCGGTGATCTGGGGTAGACAGGGAGGGAGTTTCATTGGAGTAAGGGGAATTATGAGACCATCAGGCAGGAAATTGGAAGCTTAAATTGGGAACGGATGTTTTCAGGGAAAAGTACAGAAGAAATGTGGCAAATGTTCAGGGGATATTTGTGTGAAGTTCTTCATAGGTACGTTCCAATGAGACAGAAAAGTTATGGTAGGGTACAGGAACTGTGGTATACAAAGACTAAAAAAAAATTTAGTCAAAAAGAAAAGAAAACCTTACATAAGGTTCAGAGAACAAGATAATGTTAGAGATCTAGAAGATTATAAAGCTAACAGGAAGGATCATAAAAAGGAAATTAGGAGAGCTAGAAGGGACCATGAGAAGGCCTTGGTGGACAGGATTGGGGAAAATCTCAAGGCATTCTACAAGTTTGTGAAGAGCAAGAGGATAAGACATGATAAAACAGCACCTATCAAGTGTGACAGTGGGAAAGTGTATGAAACTGGAGATGTTACGAACCTAGAGGCCCCCAAAACCCAGCAGCAATAGAAATTCACCAAGACAAATGGTTACTTAAACAAAAGTTACTTTTAATTATCTTTAAACATGAAAACAGAATCACGCTTTAACTTATCACTATTAACTTAACTTAACCCTTCTAATTTTAAGCGCACATGTATGTAATGTGTGAGTAAGTTTAGAAAAGTTCTTTGATTTACAGTCCAATCTCACTTCTCATTCCTCCAAGTTATTGGTTGCAGGCAATTCTTATACTGTGCACAAAATTGAACATTTATAAAGTTCACCAGGCTTTGGTGCTTGAAAGGTAAATGGTTACCGCTCAA
Source organism: Narcine bancroftii (assembly GCF_036971445.1). Taxonomy (NCBI): domain Eukaryota; kingdom Metazoa; phylum Chordata; class Chondrichthyes; order Torpediniformes; family Narcinidae; genus Narcine; species Narcine bancroftii. The sequence goes on along the minus strand of NC_091469.1, from coordinate 5,852,168 downwards.
AAAGGTTCTTCTCGGTTTTCAGAGAGAGATTTGTTGTTCACAGGATACCCACAACTGATCCCTTTTAATCAGCCACTTCAGTGTCTTGCTGAAGAAACTTGCCCCATCAGGGTTTTCCAGATGATAACCTCTTTCTTTCAGGTCACCAAAGAGTTCCTTTTTGTTTCGCTTATTTCAAGTGAAACATTAGGCAGCCAGTCCTCTCCTCTTGCATGAACCATAAGGGCTTTGACAGGCTGAACTAAGTACTCACAACCCATGTTCAAAATGGGGGTTTTCCACAAGCTTGCCAGCTTGTTCTGTTCCAGTCCAAGCTGTTGCTGCTGACTGAAAAACTGCAGAACTGATACTCTCTCTCAGAGAAAAACCTGTTTGACTCACTCTCTGCTTGCAAAACCACATGACCCCCCCCCCCCTCCTTAGAACAGCAAGAAGCACTCCAGACAGCCTGCGGATCCAAACCTACTCCTCTGAGTTCTTTCATCCGTTGCTTTTCAGAACAACAATCCATTAGTGAAGTCTCGGGCACTCTCCAAAGTTTTTGCAAAGGATCTTGGAGCCGACCTGCCTAGCTTGAGCTGAGCTCCAGTATTTTAAATGAGACCTGCATGTGACCTACACTAAAAAACCTGCCCCAATTTATCTCCTAAAAACATCTAAAATCTGTTACAGAGGAAATAACAGAGGTTCTTAATGAATATTTTACTTCAGTATTCACTACAGAAAAGGATCTTGGTGATTGTAATGATGACTTGCCACAGACTGAAAGGGTTGAGCATGTAGATATTAAGAGAGAGGATGTGCTGGAGCTTTTGGAAAGAATCAAGTTGGATAAGTCGCAGGACTGGATGAGATGTACCCTAGTCTAGTGGGAGGCGAGGGGCTGAGCCTCTGGCGATGATCTTTGAATCATCAATGGGGATGGGAGAGGTTCTGGAAGATTGGAGGTTGCAGATACTGTTCCTTTATTCAAGAAAGGGAGTAGAGATAGCTCAGGAAATTGTAGACCAATGAGTCTTACTTCAGTGGTTGGTACGTTGATGGAGAAGATCCTGAGAGGCAGGATTTATGAACATTTGGAGAGGTTAATATGATTAGGAATAGTCAGCATGGCTTTGTCAAGGGCAGGCCATACCTTACGAACCTGATTGAATTTTTTGAGGATGTGACTGAACACATTGATGAAGGAAGAGCAGGAGATGCAGTGTAGCTTTTGATAAGGTTCCCCTTGCAAGGCTTATTGAGAAAGTAAGGAGGCATGGGATCCAAGGGGGCATTGCTTTGTGGATCCAGAACTGGCTTGCCCACATAAGGCAAAGATTGGTTGTAGATGGGTCATATTTTGCATGGAGGTTGGTGGCCTCGGGGATTTGTTCTGGGATCCTTACTCTTCGTGATTTTTAAAAAAATGACCTGGATGAGAAAGTGGAGAGATGGGTTAGTAAGTTTGCTGATGACACAAAGATTGGGTTGTTGTGGATAGTGTGGAGGGCTGTTAGAGGATACAGCGAAACTGGGCTGGAAGTGGCAGATAAGTGTGAAGTAGTTCATTTTGGTAGGTCATATTTGATGGCAGAATATAGTATTAATGGTAAGTCAGCAGTGTGGAGGATCAGAAAGATCTTGAAGTCTGAGTCCATAGGACACTCAAAGCAACTGCACAGGTCAATTCTGTGGTTAAGAAGGCAAATGGTGTATTGGCCTTCATTAATTGTGGAATTGAATTTAGGAGCCGAGAGGTAATGTTGCAGCTATATAGGGCCCTGGTCAGACCCCACTTGGAGTACTGTGCTCAGTTCTGGTCACCTCACCTCCAGAAGGATGTGGAAGCCATAGAAAGGGTGCAGAGGAGATTTACAAGGATTTTGCCTGGCTTAGGGAGCATACCTTATGAAAACAGGCTGAGTGAATTTCTCCTTGGAGTTGTGTAGGATGAGAGGTGATCTGATAGAGGTATTTAAGATGATGAGAGGTATTGATAGTGTAAATAGTTAGAGGCTTTTTCCCAGGGCTGAAATGGTTGCAACAAGAGGACATAGGTTTAAGGTGCAGGAGAATAGGTACAGAGGATACATTTTTTACGTAGAGTGATGGGTGTGTGGAATGGGCTGCTGGCAACGGTGGTGGAGGAAGATACGATCGGGTCCTTTAAGAGACTTTTGGATAGGTACATGGAGCTTAGGAAAATAGAGGGCTATAAGAAAGCCTAGTAATTTCAAGTTCGGCACAACTATGTTCTGTGATACATTCGGGCATTGGGGTTAGAGAGGGAGTGATAGTCGATCAGGACTAGAGAGGGAGTGATACAGTTGATTGGGGTTAGAGAAGGGGTGATGCAGTCTATCAGGGATAGAGAGGGAGTGATACAGTCAGGGATATCTGGTGTAGGGGAGGGGTGTCCAAGTGTGCTTGGTGTAAGAGCCACATATGATAAACTTCTGATATTTGAGAACCTCAGGAATGAAAAAAATTACAAACACATTTTTACTCTTGCATGCATGTTTTGATGGAAAAATTATATAAATGTTAAGAAATACACATAAGCATACCAAATATTTTTAAAATCCTGACTGATTTTCTGTGGAAATTTCTGCCCAAGTAAGCAGTAGAGGCTACCTCATTAAATATATTTAAATACAGTAAGATAGATGCTTGCATTGTAGGGGAATTAAGGGTTATGAGGGAAAGGCAGAGCTTAGACCACTGCCAGATCAGCTGTGATCTCAAGGAATGTGGGATCAGGCTTGACAGGCCAGATGGACGACTCCTGCTCTTGTTTCTGATGTGTTCTCTTTGGTAACACTGCTGCCACTGGTCTCTGCAGAGACCTGCACCATTATAGCATCCCATCTACAGACGAGTGCACGATGTGTGAAGCAACCTGACGCAAAGATGCCTCCTGCAGCGGAGATGCCAAGAAAGCCACAGTTCTGCTCCTTCCTATCCCTCCCTTCATTCCCCTCTTCCCAGTTGCTGGCAGTATGGGGGGAGCGCTGCTGGGAGCAGAGGCTGGGGTATGGAGCGGTCTAACCTTTGCACTGCCTGGTGCTGTCTCTCCATCTGGTGGGGCAGGTCTTGCCCATGGCCACTGACGGCTTTCACTGCTGCTGCCAGCTCTAGATCTGTCCTGGCTTGGTTCCTGGGTGATGTCCTCATTGGGGACCCCCTCCAGCTTCTGCTCCCTGTCTCCATCATCTTGCTTCCCCCTCTACCAGAGTGTCTGGACAGACACCCCACCTCTGGAGCATGTCATACCTCATCGGACCTCTCCTAGCCCACCCTCTTGCTTCCCGACCGATATGGCTGCTCCCTGTAGAGGAATGTCAGCTTTGCACGGCCCTCAATTTTGTGTGACCCTCCTACCACACATCCCATGTTGGCAGCACTCTGTTGTGATGTGGCCCGGCCTGTGCAAGGAGAACCCAACTCCATCATGCACTGCTCACTCCATTCCTCTGAAGGGACCGTTCCTCCAGTGCCTCTTCCCTCTCCTTGTCACTCAGCCCAGGCAGTGCCTGTCCTGGAACCCCTTGGGCTGGCTGCAGGGATTCAGTGTGTCCTGAGGTGGCTTCAGGCGCGCTGGTATCTCTTCCGACCTCCCTTCATGGGCCACTGGCTCCAGAGAGTGTCGGTACCATGTGCATGCTGAACCTTTGTCCTGCAAATGCTATCCAGCTGAGACTTGCATGTCCTCCCAGGCCAAGGCTCTGCCATCCTCCCTGGACAATGGGAGGTACCTGAAGAACTATCTTCCACACTTCGCAAGTCATGTCCACTAAAACTACCATTATGAGCACTGGCTCATAAGATTTCTGTCTCAGCCAACATATTTTTGCAAGCCCCACATTATATGTCCAAGAGCCATAGGTAGCTTGCGAGCTGCAATTTGGCCACCCCTAGTCTAGAGAGTAATATAGTCATTTGAGGGGAGATACAGTCAGGAACCCAGTATAGCAGAGGGGTGATGTTGTTGCAGACACGGAATGGAGAGGAGGTTAGGTGATGCAATCATCGATCTGGGGTAGAGAGGGAGTGATACAGTCAGGGATTATAGAGAGTGGTGATGCAGCAGGGAACTCAGTAAAGAGAGGGAGTGAGAAAGTCAATCAGGGTGAGAAAGTGAGTGAAGTGATACTGTCCACAACCTGGTACAGAGACAGGCTTAACACATTCTCCCTGCCGCCCTGGGACAGGAAGAGGAGGCCCTCCTCTCAGAGATGGATGTGACGGGCCAGGCCTTTGAAGACATGCAGGAGCAAAACATCCGACTGATGCAACAACTCCGGGAGAAAGATGACGCCAACTTCAAGCTCATGTCGGAGCGGATCAAATCGAACCAGATCCACAAACTGCTCAAGGAGGAGAAAGAAGAGCTGGTTGACCAGGTGCTGACCCTCAAGACCCAGGTAGGGAGAGGGGGGAAGGTTCCCACATTGCTCCAGTCTCTTCTCCATCTCCTCATCACTCTCCCTCAGACCTCCCCCCCACCATCACCATCTCTTTCTCTCGCTCTCTCATTTAGTCCTATATCCCTACAATCCTCCCACTCTCCATCCCTTTCTCTCTCTCTCGGGCCCTCTTTCTCTCTTTGTTGGTCTCTCTCTCTCTCTCTCTGAGAGTCTCCCCCCTCTTGCTCTCTCTCTGTCTCCCCTCTGTGACTCTCTCACTGTCCCCTATCTGTCCCTCCGTTATCTCCCCAGCCCAACCTGCACCCCAGCCTGCTTTTCATGCCCCCATTCTCCACCCGCCTCCCACTTTCCATCCCTACTCTTTCCGATAACCCCTACCCTGCTTTCCACCCCTCTCTCATTCCCTCCGTCCCCCTCCCCACTCTCTGACCCCTCCCCATCTCTCTGATCTCTCTCTCTTGATTCCCACTGTCCCTCCATCCCCCCACTTTCTCTGTCCTTCTTACTCTGCATCCCCCTTCCTCTTTCCATCTCCCCATCCCTCGCATCTCCTCTCCCTCTTTGTCCCCCTCTCTCTTCAGGCCCCTATCTCTATCTCTCTGCCAGTCTCCTCTCTCCCTGTCAGTCCTGCTACACTCCCTCTAATTCCCAACGACTTCAGTCCCCCCCTCTCTCTCCGTCAGTCCCCCCCTCTCTCTCCGTCAGTCCCCCCCTCTCTCTCCGTCAGTCCCCCCCTCTCTCTCCGTCAGTCCCCTCCTCTCTCTCCGTCAGTCCCCCCCTCTCTCTGCATCAGTCCCCCCCATCTCTCGCCCCCTCCCCGTCTCGCCCCCTCCCCGTCTCGCCCCCTCCCCCGTCTCGCCCCCTCCCCCGTCTCGCCCCCTCCCCCGTCTCGCCCCCTCCCCCGTCTCGCCCCCTCCCCCGTCTCGCCCCCTCCCCCGTCTCGCCCCCTCCCCCGTCTCGCCCCCTCCCCCGTCTCGCCCCCTCCCCCGTCTCGCCCCCCTCCCCCGTCTCGCCCCCTCCCCCGTCTCGCCCCCTCCCCCGTCTCGCCCCCTCCCCCGTCTCGCCCCCTCCCCCGTCTCGCCCCCTCCCCCGTCTCGCCCCCTCCCCCGTCTCGCCCCCTCCCCCGTCTCGCCCCCTCCCCCGTCTCGCCCCCTCCCCCGTCTCGCCCCCTCCCCCGTCTCGCCCCCTCCCCCGTCTCGCCCCCTCCCCCGTCTCGCCCCCTCCCCCGTCTCGCCCCCCTCCCCGTCTCGCCCCCCTCCCCCGTCTCGCCCCCCTCCCCCGTCTCGCCCCCCTCCCCCGTCTCGCCCCCTCCCCGTCTCTCCCCCTCCCCCCATCTCTCCCCCTCCCCGTCTCTCTCTCCCCTTCTTTCCTTTCCCCCCTTCTCTCTCTCTCCTGCTCCCCCGTCTCTCCCTCTCCCCGCCTCTCTCTCTCTCTCCCCGTCTCTCTCTCTCTCTCTCTCCCCGTTTCTCTCTCTCCCTGTCTCTCACTCTCTCACCGTCTTTCTCTTCCTCCTCCACCACATCTCACACCCCACCGGTCTCGCTCTCATCATACAGTGTTTCCTCCTCCACCAATCCATCCCCTCCCATGTGGGGTCGCCCACCTCTCTGTCCCCACCTACAGGTGGATGCCCAACTACAGGTGGTGAAGAAGCTGGAGGCTACTGAACAGCTTCTCCAGTCCAATGTGACTACTATGGAGAAGGAGCTGGCTCTGCGCTCACAGACTGTGGAACTGCACAAGCGCAAGGTGTGTCCTCTCCTCCCTCCTTCCCACCTCTTCCCCTCCTTCCCTCCACCTTCCTTCCCTTCCTCTCTTCTCACCCCTTCCTTTCCTCCTCACTTCCTTCCCCTCCCATCTTCACCAACCTCTCCATCCTTGCCCCTCTCTCCTCCCCCTTTCTCTCTCTGTCATCTCTCCTGTCTCTGTCATCTCTCTCACCCCCCCTCTTTCCACACCCCTATCCAATTCTCCCCACTTCCCCACAGGCGGTGAAGCTGCCCAATTCAGGCGTGGAAGCCCCAATTAGCAGAGGACCTTAAACTGCAGTTGGAAGCAACCCAATCAAAACTTGCGGACGTGCAGGAAGACATCATTGAAAGCAGTGTTGGGCGGGAGAAAGAATCCTTCAACTATAAGCGAGCCCAGGTAAACTCCTACTACCCCATCGTAGCACACACTCCCGGGGTGGGACACTGAATGAAGCTCCCTCTACCCTGTCCATTACACACTCCTGGAGTGCGGCACCAGGTGAAGCTCCCTCTACCCTGTCCATCACATACTCTCGGGGTGGGACACCGAGTGAAGCTCCCACCGTCCTGTTCCAATACATACTCCCAGGGTGGAACACTGAATGAAGCTCCCTCTTCCCCATTCAATATACACTCCCGGGGTGGGTCAATGAATGAAGCTCCCTCTACCCCATCCAACACACTCTCCCGGGGTGGGACAATGAATGAAGCTCCCTCTACCCCATCCAACACACTCTCCCGGGGTGGGACACAGGGTGAAGCTCCCTCTACCATGTCCATCACACACCCCAGGGGTGGGACACAGAGTAAAGCTCCCTCTATCCCATCCCAGCACACATTCCCGGGATGGGACACCGAGAGAAGCTCCCTCTAGAGAAGGGTCACTGGAGGAGGGTGTGGTGCCGCTAGATTGGCGGGTTGCAAACGTGGTTCCGTTGTTTAAAAAGGTTGCAAGGTGTAGACCAAGCAATTATCGGCCAGTAAGTTTGACATCGGTGATGGGGAAACTAATGGAAGGAATTCTTAGGGATAATATGTATAAATATCTGGAAAGGCAGGGATTGATCAGTGACACCCAACATGGGTTTGTGAGGGGAAAGTCATGTTTGACGCATCTTGTTGAATCTTTTGAAGAGGTGACGAGAAAGGTTGATGAAGGTTGAGCAGTTGATATGGTCTATTTGGATTTTAGTAAGGCCTTTGATAAGGTTCCACATGAAAGGTTGATGAGGAAGTTCAGTCTCTAGGGATCAATATAGAGATAGTCAGATGATTTCAATGGTGGCTGGAAGATAGGCACCAGAAAGTCATGGTGGACAACTGTCTGTCAGGATGGAGGCCTGTAACGAGCAGTGTGCCTCAGGGATCGGTGTTGGGTCCTTTGATGTTTGTCATTTATATTGATGACCGGATGGTAAATTGGGTGAGTAAATATGCAAATGATACAAAAATAGAGGGAGTTGTGGATAGTGAGGAGGGTTTTCATGGACTACAGAAGGATTTGAACTGTTTGGAAAGGTGGGCTGAAAAGTGGCAGATGGCGTTTAATGTAAATAAGTGTGAGGTGCATTGAAGAATGCAGAGGAACAGAGGGATCTTGGAATAACAGTTCATCGTTCCTTCAAAGTGGATTCCTGTGTAGAGGGTGGTGAAGAAGGCTTTTGGTATGCTGGCCTTTATAAATCATAGCATAGAATATAGGAGCAGGGGGGGGGGGGGGGGTGGGGGGGTTTATATTGAGACTGATTAAGGCATTGATGAGGCCAAGTTTGGAGAATTGTGTGCAGTTCTGGTCTCCAAATTATAGGAAGGATATAAAAAAAGGTTGAGAGGGTGCAAAAAAGATTTATGAAAATGTTGCCTGGACTGCAGTATTTAGAATACGGAGAAAGATTGAGTAGAGTGGGACTTTATTCATTGGAGTGTAGAAGGTTGAGAGTGGATTTGATAGAGGTATTTAAAATTATGAAGGGAATAAATAGAGTAGATGTGAATAGACTCTTTCCCCTGAGGGTAGGGGAGATTGGAACAAAGGGACATAAGTTCAGGGTTAGGGGGCAAAACATTAGGAGTAATATAAGAGGATGCTTCTTCACTCAGAGAGTGGTGGCTGTGGAATAATCTTTCAGAAGAGGTAGTTGTGGCAGGGTCAATTCTGTCATTTAAGAGGAGGTTAGATGATTTTGAGTACATGGTTGTGAGGGGGTTGGAGGGTTGTGGGCAAGGGAGCAGATCGCTGGAACTAGTGGAGTTTCACATAAATCGGTGCGGACTAGAAGGGCCGACATGGCCTATTTCCATATACTATAAATTGTTATATGGTTACCCCATCCAACACACACTCCTGGGGTGGGACACAGATTAAAGCTCCCTCTGCACCGTCCCATCACATGCTCCTGGGGTTGGACTTGGAGTGATAGTCTCTCTTCTCGGAGACAGGAGGACATTTCAAAACTGCGCCGTAAGTTGGAGAAACAGAAGAAACCTGAGCTGTACACAAACTGTGATGAAATTCTGATGGAGGAGATCAAAGATTACAAGGTAGAGGTGGGGGGAGAGATGGGAATAATGGGAGGGGAGATAAGGGAGGGGAAGGGGGAATAATAGAAGGGGAGAGGAGATAAGGGAGGGGAATAATAGAAGGGGAGGGGAAATGAGGGGAGGGGAGAATAATGGGAGGGGAAGGGGGAATAATGTGAGGGGAGAGGAAGGGGGAATAATGTGAGGGGAGAGGAGATGGGAATAATGGGAGGGGAGGGGAGATTGGAATAATCGGAGGGGAAGGGGGGCATAATGGGAGGGGAGATAGGGAAAGGGAGGGGAATAATAGGAGTGGGGAGAGAGAAGGGTAGAAAGAGACATATTCTTCCTGGGTCAGATTGCATCAGGAGAAAAGATCTTGTTCAACAGCAATTCTTTCAATCCTGAACTCTCTCCTATCTCTCTCTCTCTCTCTGTCTTCCCCCGTTACCCCACTGTCTCCCCCCACCTTCTCCCACTCCCTCCATCTTCCCACCCTTCTGTCCCCTCCCTCATCCTCCCTCGTCAACCCCTCCCTCCCTCTCCCCTCATCCCTCCATCTCCCTGACCCGTCTCCCCATCCCTTCATCTCCCCATCCCTTCATCTCCCCCTCCCGCTGTCTTCCCCACTCTCCTTTCCCCTCTCCCTCTCTTGTCTCTCCATTCACCCCCTTGCTCCCTTCAACCCTCTCCCTTCCCCCTCTCTCTATTTCTACCCCCCCCCCCCTTCTCTCTCTTTCCCACCTACTCAGGCCAAGCTGAATTGCCCATGTTGTAATATCCGGCGGAAGGATGCCATCCTCACCAAATGTTTTCACGTCTTCTGTTTCGAGTGCGTCAAGACTCGCTACGACACTCGGCAGCGCAAGTGTCCCAAGTGTAATGCCGCCTTTGGGGCGAATGACTTCCACCGCATCTACATTGGCTGAGGGGAGGGCCTGAGACTCAGTCTCCTCCTTCCCAGGGGTCCTAGGGTCCCACATCCTTGGGGGGTGGGGGTCCGAGACTCCCATGTCCTTGATCGTGGAGTCCCTGAACCTAGGGGTTTGTTTCGAATAAAGTTGTTGTTGGCCATGTGTCTGTGTGTTGTGGGAGGGGAGTAGAGAGGGAAGGGAGAAGGAAAGAGAAAGGAGTGGGAGAGAAAAGGAGGGAGGGGAAGTGGGCAGAGAGGGAGGGGAAGGGGAGGGGCAGAGGGAAAATGGGTTGAGGGGAAGGGAGAAGTGGGGTGGGATGGAAGAGTGGGAAAGGTAGGGAAAGGGAGGTGAGGAGGGAAAGTGGGTGAGGTGGAGAAAAAGTGGAGGGAGAGGGAAAGTACAGAGAAGGAAAGGGAGAGAAAGGAAGAGGGAGGGTAGTGGTTGCAGGCGAGAGTCTCCACCATTCCATCGCTGACTCTCGGTAAAAGCAATTTCCCTCAAAAGAACATTGTGCAGTTGGGTGCAGAGGCAGATTTTATTGCACTGATTTCAGGTGTTGAGGGAGGTCTGTGTTTTCCTGCAAAATCTCAGGAACCTATTGTCTTTCTCTGAGGCTGATGTCAGAAAATCATTCAAGGTGAACCCTTGCAAGGCATCAGACCCTGGCAGGGTACTGAAAATCTGTGCCAACCAACTAGCTGGAGTGTTCACAGTTTTCAATCTCACTGCTGCAGTGGAAAGTTCCCACCTACTTAAGGGCAGTAATCATCCCGGAGCCCAAGAAAACCAGAGTGAACAGCCTCAATGACTGCTGCCCAGTAGAACTCACACTTGTGATGAAATGCTTTGAGAGGTTGGTCATGGCCAGAATTAACATGTACCTAAGCAAAGTCTGGGTCCACTGTAACTTGCCTATCATCACAGCAGAATCAGTCCCACTCTTTGGATCACCGAGAAAACAGCAATTCATATATACAGCTGCTCTTCAGACTACGGCTCAGCCTTCAATACCATTATTCCCTCAGTGCTGTTCAAGAAGATCCAAACCCTAGGCTTCTGGAACTGGATCCTTGACTTCATCAGAAGACCGTAGTCAGTATGAATTGGAAACAACTCCTCACTATCAACATGAGGATGTGTACTCAGCCCCCTGCTCTACTTGCTCTACATCCATGACTGGCAAAGCACAATTCAATTGCTATTTACAGATTTGTTGATGACGCCACAGTTGGCAGAATCACGGATAGCAATGAGGAAGCATACAGGAGGGAGATGGATCAGCTCGTCGTCTCACCAACAACCTTGCGCTCAATGTTAAGAATGTCAAATTCTTGGGTGTCAACATCTCAGAGGATCAGTCCTGGAGCCTCTGTATTGATGCAATCACGAAGAAGACTCGCCAACGGCTATGCTTTGTGAGTTTGAGGGGAATCAGTATGTTACCAAAGACTCGAAAACTTCCACAGCTGTACCATGGAGAGCATTCTGGCTGGTTGCATCACTGTCTAGTTCAGAGGTGCCAACTGTCAGGACAAGAAAAACTCCAGAGGGTTAATGGCCAGTGCCATCACAGTGTCTTCACTCCATTGAGGAAGGACATCGACAAGAGATGGCGTCTTAGCAGCCTCTCCCCTTAAGGATCCCCACCACTCAGCCAATGCCCTCTACTCTGCTACCATCTGGGAAGACGAGCAGTCATTGACACAAGGACAGCTTCTTCCCCTCTGCCATCAGATCCCTGAATGAACAATGAACCACAGACACTGCCTCACAGTGTCTTATTCTTGCACTATTTTATTTATTTTGAAATGTTTAATCTGATGCTGCTGCAAAACAAATTTTGTGACGTGTTCATGACCATAAATTATGATCCTGAGGTCTCCCCTCTCTCTCCATTCTTCCATTCCTCATTTGGATGGAACAGGGTTCACTGAAAACTGTTATATCTGGGGAAGGGAGAGAAGAAGCAGAGAAAGAAGGGGGAGAGACCTACAGCACTGTAACAGCCCTTGGTCCACTAGTCCATGCTGTCCAATTGGCCTACAACCCCAGTGTGTTTTTAAACAATGGGAGGAAACTAAAGCATCTGCGAAAACCCACGCAGAGATGGGTAGAACATAAAAACTCTTCTGACAGCATGAGATTCAAACCTGGGTCCCGATTGCTCTAATCGCTACACTAATCTTGCCATCCTAGAGGGAGGTAGGAAAGGAACAGGGTGTAGTTTGAAGGAGGATGGGTCATGTGACCATAAACAGCCTCGTGGGAAGCAACTTCACATGCTAATCAAGGATTGGATCTGCCCACCTGTGAGGCTGACGTGGACGGGTCCTGCATTGAAAAAGTAGCATATTCAGTCCCTCCCTAGGCCCTTTCGAACTGCCACATAAACTGGGGATAACTGGGCAATTTGCATAGTTTGCGACCCAGGCACATGACTATTTGAAAGGGTCCAACTGGCTCAACCCAGTCAGAACCCACCTCAGAGGTCGGTGGTCAGAGAACCTAGTAAAACTTAACCGGGCATTCTGCTCCAGTGGTTGAAAAGGGAAATAGCCTACCGGGTTACTTTGGTGACATCAGCGTTTGTGTGCGTGCGTCACAGGGAAACCCCCTGGCTGAAGTGCTGCTGCCACAATCGGTGGGGGGCGCTGCTGCAAGCGCTGCTCTGCTTCCAGCAACATGGAGAATTATGGGTAAGGAAGATGGCCATTGCTCCTGCACTGAGCTGTTGCAACAAACCAGAGGGCCATGTTTTGGTAGCAGCACGTCGCTTGGTGCTTCCCCCCACTGTGCAAACACTGATGGATTGGCAGCTATGCAAGTGCACACAAGGGCAGGAGGTAGCCGAGCTTGACAGGCTGCTTGCTCACTGCCACCCACCCCTGCACATTCAATTTGCTTGTTGGACAAAGGCTCAACGTGGAGCCTAATCATCAAAGCCCAATGTTTCCCTCAGAGCAAGTTATCGATCATGCCATCAGCATGTACTACACATCCATTGCATTGCTGGCGGGGGCTGCTGTGGTCGACCTTCTCACTGGGAGAAATGAGCAGCAGCAGTGGCTCCTGAAAGCAGAGGCCACTCAAGGGAAGGTGGCCCACGAAGCTGCAGGCCCACTTTCTGGTCAGCCACAGCACCACCGCGAGCTTCTTGAAGCTGGGTGAGTAGCTTGAGTGCTTTCACCGTTTTGCAGATTAAAGCCTCCATTACATTTGTATTGCAGTACCCAAAATGTCTCCTTCACTTATAAGATCTTGGGGGGTGGGGGTGGGGAGGTGGGAGGTTTTGGGGCAATTTTTTGGAGAAAAGCAGTTGGGGGGGGGGGGGGGTCTTGTACAATTTGTTAGTTGTGACTAATGCTGAGCTGCAGGCTGCTCTGGACACCAGGTTTATATGTACTCATTTCTCACTGGACAAGTTAAACCCTCATTCTTGGTATACCATGCCGATGCTGTGTATATAAATGAGTGTGTGCCCTTTTTGTGAATTCTGTGTGTAAATAAAGACCAATGTTCATAACACACATCTACCCCTGATTCTCTATGAACCGATCAAACCAACTCTGAACACAACAGAGGGAGGGAAAGGGGAGAGATGGTGGTGGGGGTAGGGTGGAGAGCGAGGGAGTCCACCATCCCACAATCGACTCTCGGCAAAATCAATTACCCCAAAAGAACACTGTGCAGTCTGGTACAGAGGGAGATTTTATTGCACTGGTTTCAGGTATTGAGGGAGGTTTCCCCTCCCTCCCTTTTCATTCTTCCCTCCCCTTTGTCACTCGGACGCGACGGGGTTCACTCAGAACCATTCCGGATTCCTTCATTACCTTGCAGAAATGTTGAATCTGGGAGGGAGAGGAGAGAGAAAAGGGTGAGGGAGATTGTGGGGTGGGGGAGAAAAATAGAGTGAGAGGTCAAGAGAGGGGAAGGGAATGTGACGGAGAGTGGAGAGGGAAGGGGAGCATTGGTGAAAGATGGAGGAGAGAAAGGGTGGAAAGAGGGAGGGCAGAAGTGGAGAGAGAGGGTGAGATGAGAGAAGGGAGTGAGGGGAGGGAGAAGCAGAAAGGGGGAAAAAAAGTGTGGCAGAGAAGGGTGTGAGGGGAGGGAAGTAGAGAGAGGGGAAAGAGTGGGAGGAGTGGGGGATAGAGGGAAGGGAGCAAAGGGAAAGAGAGACTATTAGTTGCTTCTACTTTGAATGCAGAAGAGACACAATTACCTGCTCACTGGTCAGAAAACCGAGGTCCAACCAGGGAACATTGAACATTCTCGCACAGTGCAGGCCCTTCGACCCACGAGGTTATGCTGACCCATATACAATAATCTGTACAATAATCGAACCCTCCTCTCCCTCACACCCATAACTCTCTTATTGTACTTCCATCCATGCACCTAAGTCTCTTAATGATTCAGCTTAAACCATCACCCCTGGCAATGCATTCCAGACAACTACCACTCTTACCCCTTTGTCCCCTAAACTTTCCTCACTTGGTACAAATGTCCTCTGGTGTATGCTACTCCCAGCCTAGGAAAGAGACACTAGCTGTCTACCCTATCCATGTCTGTCAGAATTTTGTCTACCTATATTCAGTCACCTCTCATCCTTTGCTGAAAAGAGAAAATTCCTCATTCTGCTAACCTTGCCTCATAAGACTAGTTCTCCAAACCAAGCAACATCCTGGAAAATCTTCTCTGCACCCTCTCCATAGCTTCCACATTATTCCTGTAATTAGGTGACCAGAACTGAACACAATATTCCAAGTGTGCTCTTATTGGATATTTGTAGAGCTAGAACATTACCTCACAGCTCCTGAACTCAATCCCCCTGACTAATGAAGGCCAGTGGACCATAAGCTATCTTAACTACCCTGTCAACCTGTACAGCAACCATGAGAGATCTCTGGATTTGGACCCTCTGTTCTTCCATACTATTAAGAATCCTGTCATTAACCATGTAATCCACTTTCAAATTTGACTTTCCAAAATTCATCACTTCACATTTATCCAGATTGAACTCCGTCTGCCACTTCTCCACCCAACTCTGCAGCCTGCCTATGTCCTCTGACAACCTTCTACACTGCCCACAACACCTCCCACCTTTCTGTATTCTCACTGACCCTCCCTCCACTTCTCAGCACAATTTCCTGTTCTGTCTATATCCTGTTGTAAGCTCCCACACTGCCCACAACACCTTTTGTTAAAGAACAGAGGGATCTTGGGGTCCAAATCCATAGATCTTAAGGTCACCGTACAGGTTGATAGTTAAGAAGGCTGATGATATGCTGGGGTTCGTTATTCAGGGATTGAGTTCTCAGGAGTCGTGAGGTAATGTTGCAGCTCTATAAATCTGCTGGTGAGCTCACACTTAGAATATTGTGTTCAGTTCTGGTCACCTCATTACAGAAACTATGTGGAACCTGTGTAGAGGATGCAGAGGAGATTTACTAGGATGTTGCCTGGATTGGAAATGTCTTATCAGGCAAGGTTAACAGAGTTGGGATTTTTCTCTTTGCAGCAAAGAAGAAAGAGAGACTAGAGGTCTACAAGACTACGAGAGGCACAGATAAGGTAGACAGCCAGCACCTTTTTCCCCAAGGAAGGAATAGCAAACACCAGAGAGCATCTGTGCAAGGTGAAGGGAGGTAAGTTTAAAGGAGACATCAGGGGTAATTATTTTGTTTTACACAGAGTTGTGGGCTCCTGGAATGTCTTGCCATGGGTAATGGTGGAGAATGGAACTTTAGAGGCATTTAAGAGACTTTTAGGCAAAATCTTCGCTAGGCTAGTGTCGCCGAAAATGTTCTCCCAGAATCACAGTGAGGCTTTCGCGCAGAGAATCTACTGACATGGTCTTTGCCCTCAGACAGCTCCAAGAAAAGTGCAGAGAACAAAACAAAGGACTTGACATCACCTTTGTTGACCTCACCAAAGCCTTCGACACCGTGAGTAGGAAAGGGCTTTGGCAAATACTAGAGCGCCTCGGATGCCCCCCAAAGTTCCTCAACATGGTTATCCAACTGCACGAAAACCAACAAGGTCGAGTCAGATACAGCAATGAGCTCTCTGAACCCTTCTCCATTAACAATGGCGTGAAGCAAGGCTGCGTTCTCACACCAACCCTCTTTTCAATCTTCTTCAGCATGATGCTGAAACAAGCCATGAAAGACCTCAACAATGAAGACGCTGTTTACATCTGGTACCGCACGGATGGCAGTCTCTTCAATCTGAGGCGCCTGCAAGCTCACACCAAGACACAAGAGCAACTTGTCTGTGAACTACTCTTTGCAGACGATGCCGCTTTAGTTGCCCATTCAGAGTCAGCTCTTCAGCGCTTGACGTCCTGTTTTGCGGAAAATGCCAAAATGTTTGGCCTGGAAGTCAGCCTGAAGAAAACTGAGATCCTCCATCAGCCAGCTCCCCACCATGACTACCAGCCCCCCCCACATATCCATCGGGCACACAAAACTCAAAACAGTCAACCAGTTTACCTATCTCGGCTGCACCATTTCATCGGATGCAAGGATCGACAATGAGATAGACAACAGACTCGCCAAGGCAAATAGCGCCTTTGGAAGACTACACAAAAGAGTCTGGAAAACAACCAACTGAAAAACCTCACAAAGATTAGCGTATACAGAGCCGTTGTCATACCCACACTCCTGTTCGGCTCCGAATCATGGATCCTCTACCGGCATCACCTACGGCTCCTAGCACGCTTCCACCAGCGTTGTCTCCACTCCATCCTCAACATTCATTGGAGCGACTTCATCTCCAACATCGAAGTACTCGAGATGGCAGAGGCCGACAGCATTGAATCCACGCTGCTGAAGATCCAACTGCGCTGGGTAGGTCACGTCTCCAGAATGGAGGACCATCGCCTTCCCAAGATCGTGTTATATGGCAAGCTCTCCACTGGCCACCGAGACAGAGGTGCACCAAAAAAGAGGTACAAGGACTGCCTAAAGAAATTTCTTGGTGCCTGCCACATTGACCACCGCCAGTGGGCTGATATCGCCTCAAACCGTGCATCTTGGCGCCTCACAGTTCGGCGGGCAGCAACCTCCTTTGAAGAAGACCGCAGAGCCCACCTCACTGACAAAAGACAAAGGAGGAAAAACCCAACACCCAACCAACCAATTTTCCCTTGCAACCTCTG
This sequence comes from Narcine bancroftii, assembly GCF_036971445.1. Classification (NCBI taxonomy): domain Eukaryota; kingdom Metazoa; phylum Chordata; class Chondrichthyes; order Torpediniformes; family Narcinidae; genus Narcine; species Narcine bancroftii. Next base: position 5,835,418 of record NC_091469.1, on the reverse strand, counting down.
CAAACGTGTCTGCCTGTCCTGCATCGGATTTGTCAGCCACAAACGAGCCTGCAGCTGACGTGGACATTACCCCTCCATAAATCTTCGTCCGCGAAGCCAAGCCAAAGAAAGAAGAAAAGAAGGCAAAGGACAAAGGAAAATAAAGGGTTACGAGGTAGGAAGGGTTTCGTTTGATTTTTGGTAGGTTAGGTATATTAGGTTAGGTTTCTGTGTGGAAAGGGAAGAAGAGTTAGTTTTGGTTTGGAGACCGTTCATCAGAAATGAAAGAGTAAGAAGACAAGTTAGTTTTTAGTTGGAGCCTTGAATGAATGAATGAACACAACAGCACAGTTTCGGTCCTTCACCCTCGATATTGACCTGGCCCATATATTCCTTTTAAAAAAAGCATTAAACCCTCCCTATCCCGAAACCCTCTATTTTTTTCTACTATGGTGGTACGTTCATGGAAAAAGGGAAAAGAACCATTGGTTTAAGGTGAGGAAATATTTAAAAGGGACTAGGTAGAATAATAGTTCAGCATGGACATGAAGGATCAAAGAGCCTGTTTCTGTGCTGTATTGTTCTATAGGTAAACACAACATCATGGGCTGAGGGGCCTGTATTGTGCTGTAATGTTCTGTGCTCTCTTTAACCTCCCAGTGCCCAAAACACCTCTCTCGTGGAAGTGAGGGTCTGCCTCGTGTATATGAATGTAGACATTAATTTTAATTAATATCCACATGTGCCTTACAGCTCTGTGGAAGAATACAAGGAGAATGGTAAATATCTTTAAGACAGTGGTTCTCAATCTTTTTCTTTCTACTTACATACCACTTTAAGCATTCCCTATGCGCTCTGTGATTGGTAAGGGATTGCTTAAGGTGGTATGTGGGTGGAAAGAAAAGGTTTGAAAACCACTGTTTTAATTGTACCGAATTGACACATTATGTGCACGGTTTCATAACTCCAAAGGAAATGGGTCAATGACAATTTTTATCAGGCAAAATATTTCAGTAACGATTTGGTCTAGAGCAATGATTCTCAACCTTCCTTTCCCACTCACATCCCACCTTAAGCAATCCCTTACTAATCACAGCACCGATGGAATAGGAATTACTTAAAGTGGGATGAGAGTGGAAAGAAAAACATTGAGAACCACTGGTCCAGGTCATTTATAAAAATCACGAAGATCTGTTCCAGCAAAAAGCAGAGAGTGAACAAATCCTCCCCTTCTTTGTCACTCTGTCTTCTCCCCTCTCCTACCCCCTCCCCATCACAATCCCCTCGCTTCACCTTCCCTTCACCTCCTTCCTTCCTGTCCCCCATCTCTCCTTCTCTCCCTCCCATCTCCCTGCCTTCACCTCTCCTTCCCTCCTCTCCCCTTACCGTATCTGACCGGTACACCCAAGGCACGGCCCTGAAGGACAGGTAGCCAAGCCCAGCCTCAAGGCAGCGACGGGCCAGGACACAGCCCAGGTTTTGAGCTGCTGAGACTCCCTGACCACTGGGAAGGTGCCGGCGAATACACCATTCCCCAGTCGAGGCGCTGATCACCGGTTCACCTGCAGCACTCTCCACGACAGCTGTCAGGTAGTGTTGCGACTTCCGCACGGTCAACCTGGGGGTGGGAGGGAGAAAGGACGAGATTTCATCCGAGATCTATCCACATGCTGTATACCCCACCCTTATACCTTGAAGTCCCTGCATCCCTTCACATTCCCCACCCTTGTACCCCGAGGTTCTGTTCGACATCGCTTCCCACTGTTCACTGTGTTAATCCCTGTACCCCAAGGTTTCTCTGTTCTATGACACTCCCCACCATACACCATGTTGGTGCCCATATCCTGAGGTATTTCTCTTGCCCTCTGTGCGCCCACCTCTTTCTGTTGTTTTCCTGGCACCATCTTTTCAACCTCTCTTTTGTTCCTTGGTAAAGATATGCTCTGATATATGTTGATTCTGTTCTGACTAACCGGTCATATCTCAAAATGGGCTTGTCAGAAATTTACTGTATCCATTTTATTGTTTGCCTTTTTGGAGCAGGGTGGTGGGATCAGTGTGGAGGCTGGTGATGGGCTATTGGGAAGGAGTGGGGCAGTGGGATCGGTGTGGGGGCTTGTGACAAGCTGTTGGGAGGGAGGTGTGTGGACCAACAGCGGGCCGCCGGGAGAGTGGGCAGCGGGACCAGCACGGGACTGACAGCGGGCTGCCGGGTGAGTCTCCCAAAAGCCCGCCACCAGCCCCCACACTGATCCTACTGCCCTGCTCCCTCCCGACAGCCCACAACCAGCCCCCAATAATAGATAGTGGTGATGCTAATTTATGATGTTGATTTATATAGTTTTAAAATATAGTATTTATAGTGTTTTTTCGATCATAAGTCGGGAGAGGCTGTATATAGCATCAAGGGTTCTCCCTATCCCCCATCATGATCTTTACATAAGTTGTATCCATCCTTTGAGACTCTGTGTCCCACCCTCGTACCCCGAGGTACCCTGAAGTCTCTCTGTTCTACATTAACCCACCATTCACTGTGCTAATCCCCATACCCCGAGGTCTCTGTTCTACGACACACCCTTGCCCTCTGCACGCTTGTCTCTTTCTAAGTTTTCTGTTCTTCTCCTGGCACCATCTTTTCAACTTCTCTTGTGTTCCTTGGTATATCACATCAAGATTCTCCTTATCACCCAATACAATCCTCCTCAGGATTTTCACACAGGTTGTATTGATCCCTTGATACTCTGCGAGTCCCACCCTTGTATCCTGAGGTCACTCCATCCCGCGATACTCCCCACCTTCACACCCCAAGTTGCCTCTGTCCATCGATCCTCCATCACCTGTGCCAGTAGCTCCTTCGGGGCCATGTTGTCTGCCAGCCGTTGTCCTTGATGCCCAGCCCCAGGCACTCCAGGTTCCGGGGGTTCCTGTTCCTGAATCTCGGGGCCACCGCCTCATTGCCCTGCATCTCCCTCCAACCCTCAGAGATCACCTGCCTCATTGTGGCTCGGCCCCAGAAGCCTGTCAGAGAGGCTGTGGGAGAGATGAGGGTAAGGAGAAGAATGGAAGGGAAGAGGTGAAAGAGGTGGAGGAGAGGAGAATGGAAGGGGAGGAGAATGGAAGGGGAGGAATGATTATCTGAAAGTGCAGGCCCCTCCAATGCTCTGAGAATAGAGCCCCGTACCTTTTTTTTGTAAAGAGGCCAATCAGAGCCCAAGATTTATCACCCTTCCCATAGTAACCAATCAAAGGTCAAGATTTGGTAGGTACCACCCTGCCCTTGTTATATTAACCAATCAGACATTCCTCGTTTCGGAACTCGAACAATCAGAGATCGGGAGTCGTCCGAACCTTGGCAGTCCGACCAATGAGAGAATGGGGGTAAACTGACTAATCGACAGCGGAAGCCAATAGCCAATCAAAGATCGAAGAGGGCTTGATAAATCGTGACCGTTGCCCAATCAGAAGGCAGGCTCTCTGGGGAACGGCCAAACAGCAGCCAGCGAGGGGGGCCTCGCCTCAAGCTACTCAGCTAATCAACTCTCGGACTAGATTTTCAGCCCCTCTCAATTATCTGTGGGCCCAATCAGCGAGAATTATCATTGCCTCCTGTTCTTCTAGTAAAGCAGCCAATTAGAGCCGGGGATGAATCCGCCCTCCCCCAGCAAACATTCCAGCCGGTACCTGTAGCTCCCGCTCGAGCCGCTCGCACGGTGCTCACCGTCGCTGCCATTGTGCAGTGACGCAATCACGCTCAAGCTAGGCACCGCCCCCTTACGTCAATGTAGGCCGAAGATCGACACCGCTCCTTGTGAATTGTTGCATCTCAGCCAGTTCCACCTTCTCTGACGTCATTAGTCCCACCGACCAATGGTCCTCGTTGCACCGCCTATTGTGTTCTGGCATCAGGACGCGCCGTTACTCCGCCCATTGCATTGTGGCATCACAGGCGGTATCTCCAAATTATCTCATTGCCCTGCCTAATCTGATGTGGTGTAACTTGTCCCAGCTCCAACGGCCTTGTTGCTCCGCCCCCCTCATCCAGCACTTTCAGATGGCCTGAACACCCTATTGAAAAGCCACATCTTCTCCCCCTATGCCGCTAAGGAAGTACTCGCCTGAATGCTCCAAAAGCACCGACACCAACGCTACTCCGGGAAGGATAATCGGTGGAGGGCCGGGCTCCGCTGAGGCATCTGAATGTGCAGCCACTGTAAGAGGCTGCCTGCGGGCGGGCTGATGACTCTATCAACCGGCGATCCAACTCCCCGCTGCCTGACAGACCCTGCCCTACTGGGGCACGGGTGGCCAGTGGGGGCTGTTGGGGCGGACAGACCCTGCCCTACTGGGGCACGGGTGGCCAGTGGGGGCTGTTGGGGCGGACAGACCCTGCCCTACTGGGGCACGGGTGGCCAGTGGGGGCTGTTGGGGCGGACAGACCCTGCCCTACTGGGGCACGGGTGGCCAGTGGGGGCTGTTGGGGCGGACAGACCCTGCCCTACTGGGGCACGGGTGGCCAGTGGGGGCTGTTGGGGCGGACAGACCCTGCCCTACTGGGGCACGGGTGGCCAGTGGGGGCTGTTGGGGCGGACAGACCCTGCCCTACTGGGGCACGGGTGGCCAGTGGGGGCTGTTGGGGCGGACAGACCCTGCCCTACTGGGGCACGGGTGGCCAGTGGGGGCTGTTGGGGCGGACAGACCCTGCCCTACTGGGGCACGGGTGGCCAGTGGGGGCTGTTGGGGCGGACAGACCCTGCCCTACTGGGGCACGGGTGGCCAGTGGGGGCTGTTGGGGCGGACAGACCCTGCCCTACTGGGGCACGGGTGGCCAGTGGGGGCTGTTGGGGCGGACAGACCCTGCCCTACTGGGGCACGGGTGGCCAGTGGGGGCTGTTGGGGCGGACAGACCCTGCCCTACTGGGGCACGGGTGGCCGTTGGGGCAGGGCGGCTGGCAGTGGATGTCGGGTCGGCCGGTGGGGGAAACGTCGGGGCAGGGGATGTCGGCCGGTGCAGGTTGTCAGAGCCCAGCTGGCCCCTCCTGCACCGGGGCTGTCCTTTATGGATCAAAATGCAGCATAGCAATGCTGGTTTTCCCTATCCATTATCCCCCCCATGCAGTTGGAACTGTGTGGGAAACACAGAGCGGTTCCACCTGCGTGGCGTATTATGGGTAGGGAAGACGGCCATTGCTATGCTGCATATTTATGACGGGTGACACTGCGGCACCAGTCGCCCCGCCTCCATCAGATACGGAGGTGCTCCGAGGCGCTTCTAGATATGAATAGGCCTTTTCAGGTGGACCGGGCAACGCTGCAGCAGTCTTTTAGGGCTGCCACCTGAAAGTTGAGTCTGCAGGTTAAGATCCACTCTTGCCGCCGCTCTCAAGGAGGAGGGTCCACCTGAAAGGGCCTATGATGCCATTACAGCTTCAAATCCGCGCATTGCTTTACCCATTTCATGCCGCACACAGTGTGCAGGCATGCTTTCACATGCTCACACCTAGATTTTCACATACGGACAAACTCACTCACTCACTCACTCACCTGTCACGCACAACACACTCTCACATACTTTCTCAAACAATCTCCCACACACAGGCCCTCCCTCCAACCGTCCCACCCCCCCAGATGCGCTCTCTCTCATACACCTTCTCACTCACATACTCAGAAACACACACATGCCTACACATCCTCATGCACACACACACGGGTGCTCTCACACACATTCTCACTCACACTCAGACTCATGCACACACAAACGCTCTCTCACACACACTCAGTCTTACACATGCACACATTCTTACTCACAAATAACATTCACACACATCCCCACTCACACACACTAATATCTAATATCCCCTCGCCGGATGGACAGTGATTGAAGGTGAGAGGTGGAGATATAATGGGGCAACTTCCACCAAACCACCCCCCACCACACGTGCACAAACCCAGAACACAAGGGGTGTGCAGATTGGGGTGAGGCAGATGGACAACTTCAATTAAATGCCCATTCAGATCTGGGGACAGGGAGATTAATTTGAGGACATGGGACGAGATCAGGGGGAGACTGTATCCCCATCAGAAACTGAGGGAGAATATGCTGGATCATTGTGTTTATTCAGAAACCAGGGAGGGAAGAGAGAGGGGGGTGAGGAGGGGGGGTGGGGGGAGAGAGGGGAAGAGAGAGAGATGGGGAGGAGAGTGAGAAAGATAGGGGGAAGCAGGGATTCGAAGCCTGCAGGCAAGTGATAGGGGTCTCTATGAGACCACGGCAGAGGCGGATGGTTCCCGGAATGCACGGATCCTTTGTTCCAATTCTGGACGGAAGTGACGAATTAAACCCTGGAATAGGAAAGGAAGATTGTGAGAGGGAGAAGGGGTGGAATGGGGGAGAGAGAGAGAGAGAGAGAGGGGGGGCTGCGCAGGGAGAGAAGGTGGTGGGGACAGGGGCGAGAGAGAAGTGAAAAGAGGGCAAGAGAGGCAGGAGGAGAGGAGGGGGGAAGAGAGGGTGGCAAGAAAGGGGTCAGATACCTGCACAGGCCAAGCAGCTCCGTCTCCAAGAGCACAGATTGTGTGTCCCTCCACCTGCTTGCTGATCTCCCAAAGCATGTCAATCTCCCGCTCCTGTGCATCACCTCTAACAAATCGCCATAGCATCCGGTTCATCCAGTCAACCCCTGTCCCAGGAGAGAGAGAGAGATGGGGTAACAAGAGGGGGGGGGGGTGGAAGAGAGGAGGGGAAATGGGGAGGAAAGAGTGGGGGAAGAGAGTTGGGGGAGAGAGTGGGGGAAGTGGTGCCAGAGAGAGAGAGAGGGGAAAAAGAGAGGTGGGGCAGAGAGAGGGGGGAGATAGTGTGGGGGGAGAGAGAGAGAGATGATCAGCCTCCTGAACAGACATGGGACATAAAAACAGAAGGACACAAAAAATAGGAGCAGGAGTTGTCCATCCAGCCTGTTGTGCCTGCTCCGCCATTCAATAAGATCATGGCTGATCTGATGATGACTCATCTCCACCTACCTGCCTTTTCCCCATATCCCCAACTTAATTCCCCAACTATGTAAAAATCTATCCAACCTTGTTTTAAATATTTTCACTGAGGTAGCCTCCACTGCTTCAATGGGCAGCGAATTCTATAGATTCACCACCCTCTGGGAAAAGCAGTTCCTCCTCATCTCCATTCTAAATCTACTACCCTGAATCTTGAGGCGATGACCCCTAGTTATGGTCTCTCCCACCAATGTAAACAACTTACCCACCTCTATCTTATCTTTCTGTTTGATTCCCTCTCATTATTCTAAATTCCAGTGAGTACAGTCCCAGATGACACAATCGCTCCTCAAAGGCTAATCCCCTCATCTCTGGAATCAACCTGAATAACCTCCTCTGCACCACCTCTAAAGTTACTACATCCTTCCTCAAGTCACAAAGTACTCCAGATGCAGCCTTAGCAACACCTCGTACAGTTGCAGCAAAACTTCCCTGTTCCTAAATTCTTTCCCTCTGGAAATGAAGGCCATCATTGCATTTGCCTTCATGATAGCCTACTGTACCACAAACCAACCATTTGCTATTCATGCACAGGCACTCCTAAGTCCTTCTGCACAGCAGCATGTTGCAATCACTTGCCATTTAAATAATAATGTGAACTTCCATTTTTCCTTCCAAAGTGAATAACGTCACATTTACTAACATTGTATTCCATCTGGCAGTCCCACTTTACTGACTTAACATTCAACACAGCAGAACACCTTCAGCCCTCGAAGTTCTGCTGACCCATATATTCCTTTAAAAAAGAACTAACCCCTCCCTACCCTGTAACTTATTTTTCTTCCATCCATGTGCCTGTCCAAGAGTCTCTTCAATGCCCTTAATGTTTCAGCCTCCACCACCATCCCTGGTAAGACATTCCAGGCACACAACTCTGTTTAAAGAAACCTACCCATGATGTCTCCCTTCCTTCCCTTTGTACTCATGTCCTCTGGTGTTTGCTATTCCTGCCCTAGGAAACAGGTGTTGCTTGTCCACCATATCTATGCCTCTCAGAATCTTGTAGTCTTCTATTAAGTCTTCTCTCATCCTTATACATTCCAAAGAGAAAAAGTCCCAGCTCTGCTAACCTTTTCTCATAAGAATTGCTTTCCAATCCAGGCAACATCCTCTCCATAGCTTCCACATCCTTCCTATAATGAGGTGACCAGAACTGAACACAATACTTTTTGTTGTGGTGATGCACAAATCTGCCGCGACGAACCGGCCCCTCTTGTTACACGTGATCAGCGGGGCAGTTGTGGCAAAGATGGCGACACATTCCCATCTCTTCTGCTCCACGACAGAAGTTGGTGTGCCCACTTGCGTCAGTGTTATGCAAGCAGCAGAATGTACACTTGGTCTGACCACACCGCTGAAAAGCAAGTGCACTAAGTTTAAACATTCCTGCTGCGACCTCAGAGCTCACTGTCTGCATCTCCAGTCTGTTCACCCGCTCTCATCCAGCCGCTACAATGTCACCAAAGATTTGTAGAGTTGCAACATGACCTCGCGACTTGAACTCAATCCCCCTATTAATGATACCCAGCATCCCATAGGCCTTCTTAACTACCCTATCAACCAGCATGGTGACCTTGAAATATGTATGGATTTGGACCCAAAGAACCCCTTATTCAGCCACACTCCTAAGTAACCAACCATTAACCCCATACTCATTCTTCTGATTTGTCCTTCAAAAATAAATCACCTCACACTTACCCAGATTGAACTCCATCCGCCACTTTTCCGCCCAATTCTGTTTCCTGTCTAAATCCTTTTGGAACATTCAACTCCATCCACAACTCCTCCAAATTTTGTATAATCTGCAAACTTATTGACCCATCCTTCTGCCTCTTCATCAAGGTCATTTATAAAGATCACAAAGAGCAGGGGTTGCAGAACAGATCCCTACAGAACTCCACGTCACTGACTTCCAGGCAGAATACTCTTCCTTCCACTATTACTCCCAGCTTTCCACATCCAAGCCAATTTTTTATCCACACAGCTGAGATTCCAAGGATCCCATGCATCATGACTTTCTGAACAAGTCTCTCATGGGGGATCTTGTCAAAGGCCTTACTAAAATCCATATAGACCACATCTACTAACCTACCTTCATTAATTTCCTTTGTTACCTCCTCAGAAAACTCAATTAGGCTCATGGGGCAAGACCTTCCCTTCACAAAGCCTGCTGACTATCTTTGAGTCGTCTGTACTTCTCCAAATCCTCATAGATCCTATCCTTAAGAATCCTCTCTAATAGTTTGCACACCACTGATGTAGACTCACCAGTGTATAATTCCCAGGGTTCTCTCCATTACCTCTTTTATACCAGGAGACTATATTTGCCATTCTCCCACCCTCCAGCACTTCCCCTGTGGCCAAGGAGGACTCAAAGATCACAGCCACTGCCCCAGCAACCTCTTCCCTCTCTTACCACAGCACATCCTGTCTGTCCTGGGGAATTATCAAACTTGATGTTTTTAATAAAATCCAACACTTCCTCTTCCTTAATCTCAACATTGTCCATCACACAAGCCTCTTTTATTCTGACCTCATCCTGATCCAAGTCCTTTTCTCTTGTGAATAATAATGCAAAAGTATTCATTTAGGACTCTCCAACCACTTCTGCCTTCAGGAACATGTTGCCTCCTTTATCCTTTAGTGGCCCCACCTTCATTCTCATCACCATTCTGTTCTTCACATATGCATAAAACACCTTGGGGTTCTTTAATCCAACCCTTTAATCCAAGGTCTTCTCATGCCCCCTTTGAGCTTTCATGAGTCCCTTCTTAAAATCCTTCCTGGCTAATGTGAGCCCTTCGTGTTTCCTATATCTAATGTATGCTTCCTTCTTCCTCTTGACTAACTACCTCACCTGTTTCATCAACTATGGTTCCCTTTTCCTACCATTTTTTCCCTGTCCCAGTAGGACAAACCAATCCTAACCCAAATACAAGTCGTCCCTAAACTTCCTCCACATTATGGCTGTACATACCAAACATCTGTTTCCAATTTACTCTCACCAATTCCTGCCTCATACCATCGTAATTATCCCTTCATGAATTTAACACTTCCCCATTTTGTCTGCTTTAGTCTTTATTCATAGCAATGCTAAAGCTCAGGGAGTTGTGGTCACTCTCACCAATGCTTCCCCACCAAGGGGTCTGTAACCTGAGCAGGTTTGTTACCCAGCACTAGATCCAGTATGATCTCTCCTCTCATCACCCAGTCCACATACTGTGTCAAGAATCCTTCTTGTACATACCAGACAAATTCAGTCCCATCTATCCTTCTTGTAGTCAGGAAGAGCCAGTCAATATTAAGGAAGTTGAAATCACCCATAACAACAACCCTGTATTTCCTGCACCAATCTAAAATCTGCGTGTTTATCTGCTCCTCAGTATCCTGAGAGCTATTTGGGGGCCTACAGACACCACCCAACACAGTTCCTATTTCTGACTTCCATCCACACTGACTCAGTAAACACTCCCTCTCCAAAGGGTTAACCTATCTCTATCTCACTGCAGACTCTCCATATCCCCTGCACAATTTGCTTTTCCATTCAATTTATATTGGGGTGGGGGAGAGGAGAGATGGAGAGGAAGCGGGAGAAGGGAAGGAGGGGGAGAGATGGAGGGGTAAGGGAGGGAGGGGGAGGAGGAGTGGAGAGATGGGAGGAGAGGAGGGAGGGCCAGAGAGGGGTTGAGGGAAAGGGAGTCACACCTTCTCGACAGGGGGTACATTGTCCACAGCTTTCATGTTTGTAGAATTCCAGTAAGCGTGCAATGCAGCGAACAATATCTGACTGGAAGGAGAGAGACAACAGAAGGTTATTAATTCCTGGGATTAGAAATAGAGTGCAACTTCTTCCACATCACACATCTCTGGGATGGGACACAGAGTGAAACTCCCTCCCCTGTCATATCACACCACCCTGGGATGGGACACAGAGTGAAACTCCCTCCACAGTATTCTTCATTTTGGCTTCCACCCTCCTGAAAATCTAGTTTAACTTCCCACTCCCCACCCCCACCTCCAAGAGCATGAGCAAACCTCCCTGCCAGTTCAGGTGAAATACAACCCATCCCACTTGTACAGGTAATCCTTTTCCCAGTAAAGGTTCCAATGATCTGAGAACTTGAAACCCTGTCCCCTGCACCATCTCCTCAGCCACATGTTTGTCTGCACTATCTTCCTGTTCTGACCTTCCCTAGCTTGTGAAACTGGGAGTAATCCAGATATTACTACCATGGAGGGACACAGAGTGAAGCTCCCTCTCCCCTGTCCCATCACACACTCCCGGGGTGGGACACAGAATGAAGCTTCCTCTGCACTGTCCCATCACACACTCCCCAGGTGGGATACAAAATGAAGCTCCCTCTACACTATCCAATCACCCAATTCTTGGATAGGACACAGAGTGAAACTCCCTCTTTTCAGTCCCATCACACACTCCTGGGGTATGACACACAATGAAGCTCCCTCTACATCAACCCATCACACACCCCAAGGTAGGACAGAATGAAGCTCCCTATCTCCCATTCAATCACACTCCACCATGGTGGGACACAAAGTGAAGCTCCCTCTCCACCATCCCGACACACACTCCCGGAGTAGGACACACAGTGATCCTACCTCCACACCATTCGATCACACAATCCCAGGTGGGACACAGAATGAAACTCCCTTTGTACCATCCCATCAAACACTACCAGAGTGAGGCACAGAGTGAAGGTCCCTTCACAGCTTCTAACACACACTCGTCAGACACAGAGCTGGGAAGAAATTTTGAAGATAAGAGAATCACACCTGTTGCAAAAGTCTCTGAGACTGAAGGAAGTTTTGTGTAAGTGTGGGAATGCTCTGAAAAACTTTTTGTGAAGATTTTGCTGCTTTATGAGTTTAACCCTGGTATTTCAAAGACATGGATCGAGTAATCAGCTGGCAGCCTGCAAGGGTGAACCTTCTCCACCGCAAAACATCAGCTTTTCTGCCTAATTTGCTCATCAGCATCTTATAGTCAGCGACTCCCCTGTCTGTTCCTTTGTTAACCATAGGAATTAGTTAACGAAGTTAATCTGCAGTATTTCGAAGACCTGTGAGCCTCGGCCTAATCTTCGGGATTTCAGGAGGCACTGGAGGATTGCCAGGGATCCAGCTCACTCAGCAGTCGGAAGGCTTCCCTTCAACACAGAATTTTCTCTATCTCATCTTAGATTTTGTACTGTTTTAACTATGTCCACCCATAGGAAGAATTGATTACAAAGGTCAGAAGATTGGTATCAATGAGGACTACTCATCTGAGGTTATGAGTGAACATATTAAATCCAAAAGGATTATGTCGGAATGCTACAATCAAGATTTAAAGCCTGCTTTGCTTTTTCTAGTTCGCCTTCATATCATACTGAAGGACAATTCTATGAAGTAATTTTATACCATTGAACAAGCCCAGAAATTCATGGAAGAATATCTGCCATCTACTTTTTCTTCTTTAGAATAACTGATCTTTAATTCCATGTAGCTATTTACTACTTGAATTTTTAAATACTTAATTAATATAAGCTTTACATGAGTTGATGCCTTCGTGTTTATACATTTTGATCAGTTTTCTTTTGATATTTAAATCATTTAGCTGATAAAATGTTAAGCTTTTTGATTATGAATTAACTATTTGAATTAATAAACCATTTATCTTATAAAATGTTAAGCTCTTTGATTCTGAAATAAACATTTCAATTAATATTCAATCAATTTATATTAATAGGTTTGTCTTTATTCCAAAGTTTTTTTCTCTTGTTAATTGGCAATGTGTGCTGTTTTATTATGGAAACATAACAGCTATATCAGTTTTTCTCCTTGGCATTAACTGCACTAGCTTTGTTTTTTGTTTGGAAAACATTCAAGGTTTCATTATAATATTGGAGTTTTGCCAATAGGAAATTTTTTGGGGATGGGTAATTTAGTTAGCTGCATGCTGTCCGTCTTTTGGTTGGTTTTCTGGATTTGGGTGGAGGGAGGGAGAGATGATAATATTTCTTTCAAAGTTAGGTTGGTATAATCACATCTGTTTTTGGCTACTTCACTTTCGATGCTTGTTTAGAATGTTTGATAGAAGTTCCCTATTTGTTAGCTTCTTATTCTTTAAAGAGTTAAAATGGATCAAGCAATTCAGTTATTTAGTTTTAATGTCAAAGGATTGAATCATACTATAAAACAAAAAAAAGATTTTTATTTATGCTAAAAAAAACTTAAGGTTCCACTTATATTTTTGCAAGAAACACATATATGTAATAACATACGTCTTTTTAGAATTCACTTATCATTTCAGGCCAAATCCAGAGGGATATCGATTTTTATAGCTCAAACAATTCCCTTTGTTGAACATAATGTTGTCTCAGACACAAATGGTCACTTTGTAATTGTGACAGGGAAATTGTATTATGAATTAATGGTGTTTGCTAACATTTATGCCTCAAATGTGGATGACCCTAGATTTTTTAAACCTTTTTTTCACTCTTGCCTAATTTGAGTCTTTATTCATTAGTGATGGGAGGAGACTTTAACTGTTGGTTAGACCCAGTTTTAGATCATTTGTCTCCTAAGCCAGCCACTTTAAATAAATCAACTTTATTCATTAAATCTTTTTTTATAAGAATGTGGTATTATTGTCTGGCTTTTTACATTCAGAAGACAGGGAATATTTGTTTTTTTCTTATGTTCATCATACATATTCGTGAATTAACTATTTTTTTTTATTGATAGTCAAACGATTCCATTAATTCGATCTTGTGAATACAAAAATATACTCATTTCTGACCATGCTCCTATCTTTAAACTTTCCTGGTCTTCCCAAATAAATATACATTGGCATTTTAATTCAACCCTACTATCTGATAAAGAATTTTTTAAGTTATTGGAGATACAAATTACTCTTTATTTTGAAAAAAAACATTGTGAAAGAGATTTCCAGTCTTATTGTTTGGGATGCTTTTAAGGCTTTTATTAGGGGACAAATTATCTCTTGTACTGCAAGCATTAGGGAAAAGGCTAACCAAGAGAAAACAGATTTAGCTAATCAACTGAAACCGACTCCAGAGCCTACTTTATATAGTGTGTTGAAATTAAAATTAAATATGAGCTTCTTCTAACACATCCAATTGAAAGTCAACTTTTAAAAGCTAAACATCAATTCTATATTCATTGATATAAAACAGGTAAACTATAAGATAATCAATTAAAAGCATTAGTAGCCAAACGACAAATCAAAGAAATTCATAAAGCTAATGATGTTATGACAACTAATAATTTAGAAATTAATGATACCTTTAAGGAATTTAGTTCTGAACTGAATAATCTCTGACTCTTCTAAGGATATTAGTGTAATGAATAATATTTTTAGATGAATTGAATATTCCTCTATTATCTACTGATAACCAAAAGAAATTGGATCACCCTATTTTGTATGAAGAAATTGCCGAGGCTGTACGTTCATTACTTTCTGTGAAGTCACCAGGTCCTGATGGATTTCCTGAAGAATTTTATAAGGCTTTTTCCTCAGTATGTACACCTCACCCATGTTCTGTTTTTTTCTGATTCTTTTAAATTGGGCAAATTGCCCATCTTTTTTCGAGGCTTCTATCTCACTAATTCTTAAAGATTAAAAATCCAGTCTACTGTTCTACATACTGGCCAATATCTCTACTCAATATTGACACTAAAATTCTATCCAAAGTTTTGGCTCATAGACTTAAAAATATTTTGCCATTTATTATATCTGATGATCAGACTGGATTTATTAAAAATCACTATTCGCATTTCAATATGCACAATTTATTAAATATTATATACTCTCCTCAGGAGGTTTTGGAATGTGTGATATCTCTGGATGCTGAGAAGGCCTTTGATTGGGTAGAATTGAATTATTTAAGACTTTAGAAAAATTTAATTTTGGGGTAGACTTTATTTATTGGATTAAGTTACTATATCTATTACCTTCTGTCTTACTAATTTTCAGAATTCTAAACCATTTAAACTTCAGAGTGGAATCAGACAAGGATGCCCTTTAATTCCATTGCTTTTTGATCTGGTTTTAGAACCATTAGCAATTGCTTTTTGAGAATCTAATATTACTGATATTTTATGGAAGGGCAGAGCCCACAAAGTTTCGCTTTATCCTGATGATCTATTGCTATTTATTTCTAATCTTGAGACTTCGATGCCTTCTATAATTTCCTTAATTTCCAATTTTAGTCAATTTTCAGGTTATAAATTAAATCTATATAAGAGTGAACTTTTTCCTTTGAATAATATGGCACCAATAAATATGAACCTTCCCTTTAAAATTTTAAGGAATCAATTTACCTATTTGGGTGTAACAATCACTAAATATTACAAAAATGTATTCAAATAAAATTTTCTCACATGAGAGGGGCATTCTCAAATTGGTTGCCCCTTTCTTTATTGTTGGTTGGTCGAATCAACTCTATTAAAATGAGTACACTATCTAAATTTATACATTTTTTCAGGCTTTTCCTGTTTTTAATTCCTGTCTTTTTTAGATTCCCTTGACTCAATCTTATCTTCTTATGGAAGAATAAACATCCTCACCTAAACAAAGTCCATTTACAAACACTTAAAACTTTAGGTTCTACAGTATTATTGGGCAGTCAATACTCAAAATCTTACATTTTGGTAATATATTAACCGTGAAGACTGTCCAATATGGATCTCTATGGAATCCAATTCTGTTACAAAATTTTCTATTATTTCCCTTCTCGTATCTTCACTTCCATTATCTTTAAATATATTAACTGATTACCCAGTAGTTAAACATACTTTGAAGATAAGGATAGAATTTAGAAAACATTTTGGTTTATTGAGATTTTCTCCTTCTTGTCCTACTTTTTTCTAATTATTTCCTTAACCCTCCATGATTGATGTAGCTTTTAAAGAATGGTATAGATTAGGCATTAAATGTTTTAAAGATTTATTTATCAAAGTAAGTTTTGTTTCTTTTGAACAATTGTCAGTTAAATATAGATTACCAAATACTCAATTTTTCATTATTTATAATTAGAGATTTTTTGCACTCTCAATTACATATATTCCATATGAGCATTGAGAAGAATTTAATAGATGTAATCTTTAATTTACAACCTTTTTATAATGGTTCAATATTTAACATTTATGGCATGTTGTTGGGAATAAGAAAGACTCCTTTAGATAAAATTTAAAAAGCCTGGGAACAGGACCTACAACTTTTAATCTCTGAAGAAACTTGGAATGCAATTTTCAAATTAGTTAATACCTCACCACTCCTTCCTACAATTTAAAGTAATCCATAGAGCTCACATGTCCAAAGTTAAATTATCTCATTTTTATGCAGATGTATCGACTTGCTGTGATAGATGCAACAATGAAGATGCTTCATTAATTCATGTTTTGAACATGCCAGAGCCTTGAGAAATACTGGAATGAAATATTTCAAACTTTTTCTGTACTTTTTCATTTTAAGCCTAATCCTTTAGCTGCCTTGTTCGGTATTGTTGGAGAGAGAAAGGGACATACAACTCTAGCGGCATCTGATTGGCATGTATTAGCATTTATTTCTCTTATGGCTAGGCAGGCAGTGTTGCTCAGATGAAAGGACGCTGCTCCGCCTACTCATGCTCAAAGGTTACGTGACGTCATGCCATGTTTAAATTTAGAGAAGATTAGATGCTCAATTTCTGATTTGAATTTAAATTTTCAATCATTGTGGGGACCTTTTAAGATTTATTTTCAGAATCTTTGATTTAATATGAATATAAAAGTGGTGACTAATAAGTTAATTTATTACATTGATTAGGAATTATTTTTTTCCTCTCCTTGCCAAACACCTTTGTTTTGATAGTGGGTTTAGATTTTTTTAAAAATTACTGTAATATAATTGTTTGTTTGAGAATGCGGGGTACCTTGGATGAACTAGTATGATCTAAGTGTAATGTATTATTTTTTTAAACTTTTAATATGTATTCTTATGTACTCTGTATTTTTCAATGTGGAACTTCAATTTCAATAAAAATATTGAAAAAGAACTATGTTCACCCAATCTCCTGAAAGACCTGGGCCCTCCAGGAGTTGCTACAGCATAACAGCAGCCTCTGTAATCCAGAAGGCTTTTGGACATGTGGTGAAGATCTACAATCAAAGTTGGAAATTGCATAAAGGTGTAGCTGAGGGTTTTTGGCCCCTCAATCTTGGCAGCGACCTTGGCCATCAGTAAGGGGATTGAGATGTGCAGGATATTCCTGCAGGTAGACCCTCTTGTCTGTTGAGCAGAGGGTGATTCTGACCAATATCCTCCCTACTATTTCTAATGCTATCCTTCTATTCTATTTGCATCTTTTGAGGGTGGAACAATCAGAGATCTCCCCACCCTGTTTAGCTTTCTAGAGCCTGAACTAAGGTGCATTTACTCCTTCCAACATCAGACATTTGTATGGCTGGTAAAGAGGATGAGTCCGAGGAGTGGTTCCAGGTCCAGTACAAGGGGATGGTATACTGGATCTACTGGTCGGTGGACTTATCGTCTGTATTTTTCTCAGACATATGTCTCCCGGGTGTTAGTGGCCTCCAGGAAGCTGCTGTCATGCTTGGACCATCATCTTGTCTGGGCAGGGTTTGGTGCATGTATTGGCACTTTAACAACCAGCTTCTGGAGGGTGACCAATTCAGAGATTCGTTCAGGGAATTCTGGACCACTTGGAGGAGGAATTTTGCTTCCTGTGGCTATGGTGAGATGTGGGCAAGGCCTACATTTGTCTGCTGAGGCAGTAGTACACCAAGGGGTCAACCAAGGGGCAGAACTGCAAGATCAAGTGGCTTGAGAGAGAGGTGCTTGACTTGGAGTTTAATCTTGATCTGACCACTGGGGACCCAGTCCTGTGGCAGGAGCACCAGGGGAAGAAGGACCTGTTGATGAACCTGCAGCTTGAGCAGTCCCAAGGTTCGTGGATGCAACTAACTTCATGATTTGGACCTTGCCTCCCTCTTCTTCACGTTGGAGAAGAGCCAGGGAATCCAGAAGCAGTTAGTGAGCTACTGTCTGACAGCAACCCCTCCATCACTAATCCAGCAAAAATCCACCTGGCCATTTGCTCCTTTTATGGAGCCTTGTTCTCACCAGACCTGAATGATGGGGATGCATGCAGGATCCTGTGGTGGGGGGAGGGGGGGTCTGCCCATTGTTGATCCAGAGGCAGTTGAATGGTTGGATTCTTCCCTGACATCAGTTGAGCTATCACTGGCCATGCACCAGCTCCAGGGCGGCAAATCCACCGGCTTGGACAGCCTGACTGTAGAGTTCCTCCAGGCTTTTTGGGATGTCCTTGGAGAGGACTATGCACATGACCTAGGTGAGAGCCTGGCCACTGGGGAGATGCCCCTCTCATGGAGGAGAGCCCATCATGGTCCTGCTCCCAAAGAAGGGATACTTCCTCCTGTTGAAGAACTGGCAGCTGGTCTCTCACCTGTGCACGGACTACAAGGTCCTCGCCTGGGCATTGGCCAACCGGCTGGGCTCTGTGCTGGAGTAGGTGGTCCACCCCAACCAGTCATACATCATCCTGGATCAGTCCATCCAGGACCTGATTGATCTGTCCCAGGAGACTGGTATACCAACAGCTTTTCTCTCCCTGGATTAAGAGAAGGCGTTTGATCAGGTGGACCACAGTTACTTAGTGGGTACTCTGCAGCCTTTAAGGTTTGGACTGTACTTTGTAGCCCACTCTGCCTCAGAGTGCCTCATCAAAGTGAACAGGGAAGCCCCATGTCTGACCAGTTGCCATCTGCGTAGAACCATTCCTTAGTCTTCTTCAGAGGAGGTTGATGGGGATGGTTCCATGTGAACCAGACATGAAGGTCATCCACTCGGCCTATGCTAATGATGTGGTCCTCATGGTGACTGACCCCATTGACCTGCAGAGGATGCGCAAGTGCCAGGATATCTTCTCTGCTGTGTCTTCTGCAAGGATCAACTGGGCTAAATGTTCTAGACTTTTGGTCAGTGGCAGGTGGATTCCCTGCCAGAGAGATTAAACCATTCTTGCATCTCCTCTACCTTGGAGTCGACCCAAGTCTCATTGGGGAGACCTGGCTGGCAAACTAGCAGGACCTGGATGCGAAGGTCATTGCCCAGCTGGGATGCTGGTTGAACCTCGTCGGGGTACTTTCTTACTGAGGGAGGGTTAGGGTCATCAACCAGCTGGTGGTCTCCATGTTATGGTACTGGTTGGTCACCTTGGTCCCACCTGCCACTTTTGCCATAAGAATCCAGAGGAAGTTGGTGGACCTTCTGGGACAATAGAAACACTGGGCCCATGTGGCGGTCCTGAATCATCCAATTGGAGAGGGTGAACAATCGCTAGTGTATGTACGCACAGTTAGCAGCTCTCCACCTCAGGACCCTGCAGATTCCCATAGAATGAGCACCCTCCCAAGTGGCACATGATGGCCAAGTGCTTTCTCTGACTGGTCTCTGCCTTTATGAGGGTACGCAGTTACCAATGGCAAGTGTCAGCGGGAACTGCTCAGTTACTACCGGGATGTACTGAAGGTCTAGAACATGGACACCTCTTCCCAAGGCCCCCCTCCACCGGCAGGAAACAGTGTCCCTGCCTCGTGAACAACCTGCCCCAACATGCCTCATCAGGGAAGGCCAGGGAGGGGAAAGTGAATTCAACTGGGTTCACCTCCACTCAGCCAGAATTGCTCAATGGACCCAGGCCTTGGGATCTCACCCAGGAACCTGCCCCACATAATCTGAGCTGTCTCTCATCAACATCCACTGCAGCATTCTGAGAGACAGGTAGAAAGTACATGTACAGGTTACTGCTCCACACCTTCCACTTCCTATCTCTGGTTCACTACCTGGACATGACCTGGCGTTCATTGTTACCATCTGCCAGTCAGGGGGTCCCCAGTGGCAGTCCCTTGATGCAGGGATCTGGCCCTTGTACATCCGATGCCTGGAGTGGAGGGTACTGCATCAAGCAGTGTCATCTAAATCAGTACACGATCTCCCAGCTGCATGCCACTGTTGTGGGCTGGAGAATGTGTACCACATTTACATGAAGTGAATGGGGATGCAGCCCCTCTTTGCCTTTCTGAAGAGGCTGCTCCTCGCATTCTGATTACATTTCAGCCTCTTTTTCTTTGGCCACCCAGTGAGGTAGGGGTGGGAAGGGGAAGTCCTGATTGCCTTGCTCCGGGGCCTGGCAAAATTTGCCAGTGTGGGTTTGGGCCTGGGTGTCCTTAAAACGTGAACATGTAAAGTCCATGGGAACCATGGAAGGGATTTGGGAACGCTGGGGGGCACAGCGGTGTATACACTCCATCCTCAATACGGATGACAACATTTTAATATAGATGTATAGTTGTCTTATGTTTCATATTTTGAATTTGTTTGATTAACGAGGTGTTAACATTAGTTAACATTAGTGTTAACAAAATTTTTTAAAAAATTTAAAAATGGATGGGGCACAGAGTAAAGCTCCCTCCACACTGCCCCATCACACACATCTAGGGTGGGACACAGTGTAACTCTCTCTGTGCTGTCCCATCAGACCCTCCCTGGTAGGTCATAGAGTGAAACTTCTTCCGCACTGTCCTATCCCACACTGCTGGAGTGGACACAGAGTTAAGCTTCCTCTCCCCCATGCCATCACATACTCAGATTGGGACACAGAGAGAAGCTCCCCTCACATACTCCCAGGGTATGACAGAGCGAAGCTCCCTCTGCACCATTCCGTCACACACTCCTGGAGTTGGACGCAGATTGAAGCTTGCTTGCTCTGCCCTGTCCCATCACACTCTCCTGCGGTGGTACACAGAGTGAAGCTCCTTTGCCAGTGAGGGATTGTTTCTCACCGATCGATCCATGACGATCACGGCCGCAGTCCCCAGGGCTGTCTGGGCCTGAATCAGTCCGTCGAAATCCATCATCACATCCTCGCACACTGACTTGGGAATTAGAGGGGTGGAGGAACCCCCTGGGATCACCGCCAGCAAGTTGTCCCAGCCTCCGATTACTCCACCTGAGAAAGGAGTCCCAACGAGAGACACGGTCAACTTCCCCCAGCTTCAAGCTTCCACACCTCCCTTACTCCCCCACTTCTCTCAATCCTGCCACCTATCTTAATCTTGCCACCTCTGTCCCAACCCCTCTCAGTCTATCCCCCATCACCGCCCCCTCTCTCCCCCTCTCTCCCACCACCCTCGCTCCCTCCCCACCTTCCCAACCCGCTCCCCCCACCCTCTTGCCCCATTACCCTCTCTCTTCCCCTTCGCTCTACCCTCTGTCATCCCCTCTCTTTCCCCTCTCCTTCTATGCCCCCTCTCCCCCACTCACTCTCTTCCTATTTCCACTCCCTCTTCCCCCTCTCTCCCCTTTCCCTCTCTCTCTTCCTTTTTCTCTTTATCCCCTCTCACCCCCAAGATGTCTGCACAAGAGGCATGCAGCTTTCAAGAGGGGACAGAAAGATTTAAAAGCTTATCTCTGCCCTGATGAAGAAATACAGAGAACAGAGTGTGGGGGAGGTCGAGTGGGAGGTGTGGGGGGGGGGGGGGCGGGGGGAGTAGAGGAGAAAGGAAGGAACGAAGGCAGGGGATAGGGAGGCAAGGAGGAAGAGAGTGAGGAAGGAAGGGATAAGAGGGTCAGAGGGACCAAGGGATCAAAAGATGAAGTGAGGGGCAGAGGGAGCGAGGGGAAAGGAAGGGGGGCTGAATGGGGGGAGAGAGAGAGGAACGGGGGAGGGACGGATGGGGAGAGAGGGACAGGGAGAGAGGGACAGGGAGAGAGGGAGTAGGGGAGAGGGGGATTAAGGGAAGAGGGGGAGTAAGGGAAGAGGGGGGAGTAAGGTAAGAGGGGGAGGGAATGATGTGGGGAGGGAGGGACGTGGGGAGGGAGGGAGGGTCTCACCAGCATGCCTGTCGATCAGTTCCCTCAGCGGCATGGACATCTCCTCCTCCACAGTGCAGGGATGATTGACGTGCCCCGAGATGTTAAACAGTTTCGTTCCTGAATTGCGTTCCCGACCAAACCCGTGGAACCAAGAACCACCACGGCGGCAGATCGTGGGGGAGACAGCAACCGTCTCCACGTTGGCCACTGTGGTGGGGCATCCAAATACTCCTGGTGGGTGATGGGGAGTGGAGAAGAGAGAAAGGAGGGAGAAAGGGGGGATGTGGGAGCGAAAGGAGTAGGGGTGGGAGCGGTGGGAAATGAGATGGGGGTTGGAGCCGGGATGGGAGCCAGGGAGGAGAGTGGGGGGAGGAGAGCGGTGGGGGGGGGGGGGAAGAGGTAAGCAGAAGGAGGAGGAGAGTGAGGGTGGAGAATGGGGGAGGAGGAAGGAGATGGGAGGAGAGTGGGCAGAGAAGGGAGGAGAGCAGGGGAGGAGGGAGAAGACCAGGGGGAGGAGGGAGAAGAGTGGGAGGGAGGAGAATGGTGGGGGAGAGTGGGGGGGAAAAGCGAGGGGAGGGGAGAAAGTGGATGAAGCAGAGATCAGGCAATTAATGATTATTTACAATATTTCTTCCCTTCTCTCCTTCCTTTCCATGCCCACTTACTCTTCCTCCCCGCTTCATTCCCTCTCCGCCTCATTCTCTCATTCCCCCTCTCTCTCTCCTCCCTCTCTCTGCTCCCCTCAACCCATCCTGCCTCCCCTCTACTCCTCTTGCCTCCTACCAACGTACCCACATCCGCAGGAAATGGTGGTTTGAGACGAGGTTTCCCCTGTTTCCCCTCCAGTGACTCGATCAGCGCCGTCTCCTCACCGCAGATGTATGCCCCAGCTCCTCGGAAAACAAAGACGTCAAAATCGTATCCTGATCCACAGGCATTTCTGCCAATGAGACCAGCTTCATAGGCTTCCCTGATGGCTACCTAAGGTGTGAGAGAGTCTTACTGTGACAGGAAGGGGTTTAGGGGACCATAAGGGATTAGAGATAGGGAGGGGTGCAGGGGGCCAGACTGGGTTAGAGACAGTAAAGTGTATGGGATACCAGAAGGGATTAGAGTCAGCTTGGGTTGTAGGGGACTCCAGGGACAGGGAGGGGTATAGGGGATTTCAAAGATAGAGGGATGCTGGAAACCAGAGGGGTTGCAGTTACAGGAAGAGGTGCAGAGAACTGAAAAGGGTTAAGGAGACAGGGAGGGGCATAGGTGACAGGGGGAGGATGACAGAGACCAGGAAGGGTATCACGAGACCAGATGGGGTTACAGAGACAGGGAGTGGTGTAGGGGACCAGTGGGGGTTAGACACAGGGAGGGGTGTAGTAGACCGGAGGAGTTCATGGAGACACGGAGTGGTGTAGGGGCAGGAAGGGATGATCTGACCTGGAGGTTGGAAGCTTCGTTGTAGAACTCCCCCCTGATGTAGATGTAGGCAGCCTGTGCTCCCATCGACCTTCCAGCCACGAGACAGCCCTCAATCAGTTTATGAGGGTCATGTCGAATAATCTCACGGTCTTTGCAGGTTCCCGGTTCACCTTCGTCTGCATTCACCACCAGATACTTAGGTCTGGGTGTGGGTAAAAGGACAGATACAGAAACTCACTCCACACCACTGTCTCACACTCCTCTCTCCTTTCTCAACACACAGTCCCATTCCTTACCTCCCATCAGAGGGCTTATTCATGAAACCCCACTTCATTCCAGTGGGGAAACCTGCCCCACCTCTTCCTCTCAACCCTGAAGTCTTGATTTCCCCCAGGATCCAATCCACCCCCTTGAGGAGTATCTCTTTCGTCTTGTACCAGTCCCCACGGCGGAGTGCCCCCTTCAACCTGTGCAGAGGTAGGGAAGAAGAAAGAGAGAGCGGGGGGGGAGAGAGAAGAGGGAGAGGGGGAAGAAACGAGGGGGAGAGAGAGGGTTACATCATATTTCCCCCAATATTCTCATTAGTGAGGGAATGTCTCGCAATGACCAGCCCAACATCTGGGTTTGGGAATGTCCCCTAATCGCCCATCCCAACATCATCAGAGTGACTGGTTTATTTACAAGTTAGACATGTTATTCAGTCTAAGTTTTCTAATTTTCCTCAAATCTCAAATACTAATATTTTTTAACCTTCGTTTTTTTTAAAAAAAGATATAATTATTTATATTTATAATGATTTATTGGATTTAAAATCAGTCTCCATGGCTGGGATTAAGAATGATTGGGAATGAAATTTGAACATAACATTTTCAGACGAAAATTGATATCTACTCTCAGCTTGATTAACGATTCCTCATTTTGTACAAGGCATTCCTTATTACAATTTAAGGTGGTGCACAGAAATCATATGTCCAAACTTAAATGATCTTGTTTTTATACAGATATTGATCCACCATGTGAGAAATATAAAATTTTTCAAGCTTCATTGATCCACATGTTTTGGGAGTACCCAAATTTAGAGAGATTTTGGAAAGACATTTTCCAAACTTTATCAATGGTTTTTATGATTAATATAGAGACGTGTCCATTAATTGCTTTATTTGGTTTTTCACTTGAGTCAGAGGTAGGGAAGAGTTGTCTGCAACTTAGGAGAAAGTTTTAGTCTTTACCACGTTGATAGCCGGACGAGCAATTTTAATGAAATGGAAGATGACTGTTCACCTACCCACACATGATGTTATGTCTCATTTAAGCTTGGAGAAAATTAGATAAAACATTAAAGAGAGAAAGTTTCAATTTGTAAAGATGTGGGGCCTGATCATAGTTCCTATCATGATTGGAAGATTTAAGAATTTTGAATGTTCTGGAGATTCTTTGCCCGATGTCCGGAGGTCATCATCGGATCCACAAGTTCGCTTTTTTTATATAACCTTGATTAGAGAGGGAGGCAGATTAGATTTAGTTTTAAGGTTTTTTCTCTTTTTAATTTTTATTTGGCTTAACTTGGCAAATATGGGTTTAACATGGTTATCATAGATTAATTCAATTACTTGTTTCCTATGTGGATCAAGGAACTGTCTCATGTAGTTCCATCAATTTTTTTTTTGTATTCGTATGTATATGAAATGACTTGTTACGTGTTTTCCCTAAATATTTTGTAGGTCAGTTGATATGTTAAATTCAATAAAAATATTTAAAAAAGAAAAGTAAGGGACTGGTCCCCAACATCCAAGTTAGTTTGAAACCCTAATAATGCACTCTAATCCAGGGTCGGGAACATCCCCAATCAGAGTTAGGGAGCACCTTATAATCACTGACCCTAACTTCTAAGTTGGGCAGTGTCCCCTAAACATGCACCACAAAATCAGGTTAGGGAACATCCCTTAATAACCCACCACCAACATCTGGGAAAAGGGGTGTCCCCCAATTATCCACCCTCCTAATCACACGCCAGGTTATGGAGCATTACTCAATCATCCACCTGACTCCCCCACCCCATCCCCCCCCCAACCACAGCAAACCTCACCCCAGGTAGGGAGTATCCTCAAGTTAACCTCTCCACTCCAGAATTAGGGAGCATCCCATTAATCATGAAACACCCCCCCAACCCCCGAGATGAGGGATGGTGACTGTTTTCCTGCCTCACCTCCAGTCATGTCTGCCATAGAGGTTGGTGAAGATTCGATCCTCATCGCTGAGGGGTCCAAATTTGGTCTTGGAGGGGGCTTCCTGTATGGGTGTAGAGAGAGAGGTAGGGGAGGGCACAGTGATCCCACGGCCGAGCTGCCCCGAACCTTCCCCCCCTTGTGTCCCTTCCCATACCCACTTCCCCTCTGGTCAGTCAATCGGGGCGGTGAATAAGAAACCATCGATCACTATGGCACAGAAAACAGGACTTTCGCCTCTTCTAGTCCGTGCCAAATTATTATTCTGCTTAATCCCATTGTCCAACACCCAGCCCAAAGCCCTCCATACCCACTCCCATCCATGTACCTGCACAAATTTTTCTTAAATGTTAAAATTAAACCCACATTCACCAGGCAGTTCATTCCACATAAGTCATCCCTTTATGTTCCCCCTCAACTTTTTCCCTTTCACCCTTAATCCATGTCCTCACCTACCCTCAATGGAAAAACCCTACTTGTATTTATTCTGTCGATTCCCCTCATAATTTTGTCTACCTATATCAGCTCTCCCCTCATTCTTCTATGCTCCTAACCTATTTAATCTTTCCCTCTAACTCAGTTCCTGAAGTCCAGGCAACATCCTTGTAAATCTCCTCTGCATTCTTTCAATCTTATCGCTATCTTTCCTGGAGTTAGGTGACCAAAACTGAACACAATACTCAAAATTTGACCTCATTTTACCATAACAACCCAACTCCTGTACTTACTAATTTTATTTATGAAAGCCAATGTTCCTCTCTTTACGACCCTGTCTCAATGTGATGCAACTTCCAAGGGATTATATCTCTGTGGAAGAACAGAAGGTCCTTGGGGTCCAAATGTATCAATCTCTAAAGTTGATAGGATTGTTAAGAAGGCCTATGGTTCGCTGGGCTTCATTGGTTGGGGGATTGAGTTCAGGAGTCGTAAGGTGATGTTGCAGCTCTATAAATCTCTGGTGAGACCACACATGGAATATTGTGTTCAGTTCCTGCCTCCTCACTACAGGAAGGACTTTCAAGTTTGAGAAGATTTACCAGAAGGTTGCTTGGATTGGAAAATATATCTTATGAGGCAAGGTTTTTGAAAATTTTATTTATCATTTGCATCAATACAAACTTTGACTCAGTGTATGTAGATATCACATTATAATAACATAACGCAAAATGATACAAATTTTAAAAATATTTTATCCCTTCCCCTACCCCCTAGAAAAGAAACACCTAAGTCGACACATTTATTATTACCCATTTTTTTAACGATAATTATTTTATATTCTATATTCTAATATTAATTTTTAATTGAGAGTAGTGGGGGATATGGATGATGTGGATGGACTTTTGCTAACTAAATCCATATATGGTTCCCAAATCTTGTAAAAATTTCCAGTCTGGTTCCTTAAACTATATGCAATCTTTTCTAATGGTATAGATTTTCATTTCACTGCTCCATCTATCTATTGCTATAAAGTACTCTGTTTTCCATGTTATTGCTAAACATTTTTTTACTACCGCTATTGCCATGTTCAAAAATTTTGTTTGATATTTATCCAATTTAAATTTTGTATCTGCCTCATACATATTACCAAGCAAGAAAATTCTTGGATCTTTTTGTATTTTTATCTTCATAATTTGTCCTAATAATATACTCAGATCTTTCCAATATTTTTCCACTTTAACAGAGGACCAAACTAAATGTAAAAACATACCCATTTCCTTATTACATCAACAACATTTATCAGAATAATTTGAATTAAGACCATATAATTTATGAGGAGTATATTATAATTGACGTAAAAAATTATATTGAACCATCTGATATTTAAGATTAATCGTATTTGTAACATTCTCTTGACATAACCTTTATCCATATAGCTTCTTTAATTTGAATATTTAAGTCTTTTCCCCATCTTTGCTTGGAGTTATATAATTTGTAATTTAATATACATATTAGTAATACATTTCTCAATAAACATATCTGTAATTAAATATTCAAATGGACTTTGTCACATAAGTCTTAAATTCGCATCTAATATCTTCTTTAAATATGATTTAAGATGATAATCTGATAAAGAATGTATTATGTGGTACACCATATTTCTCTTTCATTTGTTCAAACGTTATATAAAAAAAATCCTAAAAAGGAATCTTTTATCCTCTGTATATTATTCAAAGTAAAAGGAATAAGTTGATTTTGTTTTAACATCATTTTAGGTATTTGATAATTTTTAATTCTTCTCTATATGAATTCTGTTCCATACCTTCAATAAATTTTTTAAATTGGTACTTCTATTTTCCCCTTCAATAATCCACTATTCCACTTGTACAAAAAATTTTCTGGAATAATTTCTTCAATTTTATTCATTTCAATCTGAACCCACTCTGCTTTCTCACCAATTTGATAACAAGAGGATAAGAATCTTAATTGAGCTACTTTGTAATAATTTTTAAAATTTGGTAATCTTAATCCTCCTTGTTCAAATTTCCAGGTTAATTTCTCCAAAGCTACTCTTTTTTTAAATATATTTTAAAAATTTTTCACACTATGAACCATATCAACCAAAATATGTACAGACATTTCTCATTAAATTTACATAGTGGCCTTTTCTCCCCTTTTTTATCTCCCCTTTCCCTCCCTCCCCCATTTATTCATTTCCATGTACCATTGCTGTATACTCATGCTCTCTTCCATTTTCCATGTTGACATTATACATTTTTTTGCTATCGCTAAGCCTATCATAATTAATTTTTTTTTGCACTTTATCCAATTTGAGGCCTAATTCTCTACTTCTTATGTTACTTAAAAGAAATATCTCTGGTTTTTTTGGTATGTTATTTTTTGTAATTTTATTTAGTATCTGATTTAATTCTTCCCAAAACGTATTCACTTTTGTACATGCCAAAGTTGCATGTAATGTTGTTCCCATTGCCTTCTTACAGCGAAAACATCTTACCGATAATGTTGAATCCCATTTTTTTAATTTTTGAGGAGTAATATATATCCTGTGTAACCAATTATACTGTATCATACGTAACCTTGTGTTTATTGTATTCTTCATAGTTCCAGAACATAACTTTTCCCATACTTCATTTTTTATCTTTATGTTTAGATCCTTTTCCCACTTCTGCTTAGGTTTATAGTTTATTTCATTTGCCTTATCTTGCAGTTTGTTGGTTATAAATCTTTTAATTATCATTGTGTCTGTAATCACGTATTCAAAGCTGCTTCCTTCAGGTAATCTCAAGCTGTTTCCCAATTTATCCTTTAAATAAGCTTTCAATTGATGATATGCAGACATTGTACCATGAGTTATTCCATATTTGTACTTCAACTGTTCAAATGTTAATAAATTATTTCCCAAAAAACAATTTTCTATTCTTTTGATTCCTTTTCTCTCCCATTCTGTAAAGGAAAGATTGTCTATTGTAAAAGGGATTCGCGGATTTTGCGTCAATAGTAATCTTGGTATTTGAAAATTCGTTTTTTTCCTTTCTAAGTGGATCTTCTTCCATGTATTAAGTAAATGATGCAGTACTGGTGAGTTTTTATATTGCACCAGCTTTTTATCCCACTTATAAATTATATGTTCCAGGACCTTTTCCCCTATTTTATCTAGTTCTATCTTAGTCCAGTCTGGTTTTTCCCTTGTCTGGTAAAAATCTGATAAATACCTTAATTGTGGGGCTCTATAATAATTTCTAAAATTTGGTAACTGCAAACTACCTTGATTATACCTCTCTGCTAATTTATCTAACGCTACCCTTGGATTCCTCCCTTTCCACAAGAATTTCCTTATTATTCTCTTTAGTTCCTTCAAGAATTTTTCTGTTAAAGGAATTGGTAATGTTTGAAATGTATTGTATCCTTGGAAACACGTTCATTTTAATGCAGTTTACCCTCCCTATCGACGTTAGCGGTAATTCTTTCCAATGTTCTAAGTCTTCCTGCAATTTCTTTATTAGTGGCTGATAATTTAGTTTGTACAAGTGGCTTAAGTTATTATCTAACCTGATCCCTAGGTATCGGATTGCTTGTGCTTGCCATTTAAATGGTGATTCTTTTTAAAATTCTGTATAGTCTGCATTACTCATTGGCATCACTTCACTTTTATTTGTGTTGATCTTGTACCCTGATATTTCTCCATATTCCTTCAATTTCTTATGTAATTCTTTTACTGATACCTCTGGTTCTGTTAGGTATTCTATGATGTCATCTACAAATAAGCTGATTTTATATTCCTTCTCCTTTATTTTTATCCCTTTTAATTTATTTTCTATTCTTATCAGTTATGCCAAAGGTTCTATTGCTAAGGCGAACAATGAGGGGTATAGTGGACATCTCTGTCTAGTTGACCTACTTAATTTAAAGTGACTCGATACATATCCATTTACTGTTACCTTCGCCAACGGTCCATTATACAATGCTTTAATCCAATTTATATATTTTTTTGGTAGATTGAACTTCTGTAATACTTTAAATAAGTAATTCCACTCTACTCTGTCAAAGGCTTTTTCTGTGTCTAAAGCAAAAGCCACTGTTGGTTTCTTATTTCCTTGAACTACGTGGATTAGATTAATAAGTTTGCAGACATTGTCCGCTGTTCGTCTTTTCTTAATAAATCCAATTTGATTTTGTTTTACTATTTTAGGTACACAATCGGCCAATCTGTTTGCTAATAATTTCGCTATTATCTTATAGTCTGCGTTAAGTAGAGATATTGGTCTATATGATGCTGGTGTTACTGTAATTATTGCTGTTTTGCATGAATCTGGTATGTTTTGTGTTTCTTCTATCTGGTCCATTACTTCTAGGAGAGGAGGAATTAATAACTCTTTAAATGTTTTATAGAATTCTATTGGAAATCCATCCTGTACTGGCGTTTTATTGTTCGGCAGCTTTTTTAATATATCCTGTATTTCCTCTATTTCAAATGGTTTTATTAATTTGTTTTGTTCCTCTTCTTGCAATTTTGGCAGTTCAATTTTAGCAGTTCAATTTTAGCTAAAATTTCCTCTATTTTATCATCTTTCCCCTCGTTCTCAGTTTGATACAATTGTTCATAAAATTCCTTAAAATTTTCATTGATCTCTGTTGGATTATATGTAATTTGTTTGTCCTTTTTCCTTGATGCCACTATTGTTCTTTTAGCTTGTTCTGTTTTAAGTTGCCAGGCTAATATTTTATGTGTTTTTTCTCCCAGTTCGTAATACTTTTGCTTTGTTTTCATTATGTTCTTCTCCACTTTGTAAGTTTGTAATGTTTCATATTTAATTTTTTTTGTCTGCCAATTCTCTCCTTTTCATTATATCATCCATTTTTACTAATTCCTTTTCTGTACTTACTATCTCCCTTTCTAACTGCTCTATTTCCCGATTGTAATCTTTTTTCGACTTAGTCACATAACTTATTATCTGCCCTCTAATGAAGGCTTTCATTGCATCCCATAATATAAATTTGTCTTTCACTGATTCTGTTTATTTCAAAATATGTTTTAATTTGGCATTCAATAAACTCCCTAAATTGCTGTCTTTTAAGTAGCATGGAGTTTAACCTCCATCTATATGTTCTTGGTGGGATGTCCTCCAGTTCTATTGCTAATAATAGGGGTGAATGATCTGATAGTAGTCTAGCTTTATACTCAGTTTTCCTAACTCTCCTTTGAATATGGGCTGACAACAAAAACATATCAATCCTTGGTAAGTTTTGTGCCTACTCGAATAATATGAAAATTCCTTCTCTCTTGGGTGTTGCCTCCTCCATATTTCCATAAGTTTCATTTCCTGCATTGATTTAACCATAAATGTGGCTACTTTATTCTTTTTACTTGTCTTTTGACCAGTTTTATCCAACATTGTGTCCAAATTAAGGTTAAAGTCTCTTCCTATCAATACATTTCCTTGTGTGTCTGCAATCTTCAAAAAAATATCCTGCATAAACTTTTGATCCTCCTCATTAGGCGCATATATATTGAGAAAATTCCAAAATTCTGAGTATATCTGACACTTTATCATTGCATACCTCCCTGCCAGATCTATTATTTCCTCCTCTATTTTGATTGGTACATTTTTGTTAACTAGTATGGCTACACCTCTAGCTTTTGAATTATAGGATGCTGCCGTTACGTGTCCTACCCAGTCTCTCTTTAATTGTTATGTTCCGCTTCAGTTAGATGCGTTTCCTGCACAATTGCTATATCAATTTTTTCCTTCTTCAATAAATTTAGTAGTCTCTTCCTTTTAATTTGGTTATGTATTCCATTAATGTTTATAGTCATACAGTTCAACATGGCCATCTTATATACACCTTTTTCCACCTCTTCACCACCTCCATCCCCCTTTTCCCCATTTTCATCTCTTAGTTTTCTCTTATTGCACTTTAAAACATAAAGTACCCCCGCAGTTCCCTCATCCACTAATACCTTAACCCCAAAGTTCCCCCCCCCTCTCTGAGTTGCCCATATCCCTTGTTGGGCAACCACAACTCCCCTTTTCATTTGGATTGTGACCTTGTTCACAGCGTCAACTGACTTTGCAGTGACGGTTATTCCCCCTCTACCCAGCCCTCTCCAGAAAACACTTTTTTTTTAATTAACACATATAACAAAGCTCTCTCTCTTCTTTTTTTCCCCCTTACTCCCTTCCTTACCTTCTCTTTTCCCTCTTTAGTTCTTTACATATACATTGTTTTTACATCTTTATATATACTTTATCACAGTTCTTCATTCTTGTTATATCTCTTCTCCTGTGCTGCAAACGTTCTGCGAATTCTTGTGCTTTCTCTGGATCCGAGAACAGTCTGTTTAGCTCCCCGGGTATAAATATTTTAAGCACGGCTGGATGTCTTAATATGAATTTGTAACTTTTTTTCCATAAAATTTATATCGCTGTATTAAACTCCTTCCTCCTCTTTAAGAGTTCACAACTTATGTCTGGGTATTCCAATGGTTTATTATCTTCTCTAACTTTATTCCTTGCCCATTCCAGAATATTTTCTCTTGTCGTGTATCTCAAAAATTTTACTAAGATGAATCTTGGTTTTTGATGTGCCTGTGGTTTTGGAGCTAATGTTCTGTGTGCCCTTTCTATTTCCATTTCTTCCTGCATTTCTGTCATTCCCAGGACCTTTTGGATCCATCCTTTTATAAATTCCTTCACGTCTGTGCCTTCTTCACCCCCCTTCAGGCCCACTATTTTTATGTTGTTTCGCCTTCTATAGATATCCAAAATATAAATTTTCTGAGATTACAACTCTTGTGTCTCTTCAATTTTTTTGTCACTTTCTTCTAATTTTTCTCTTGTCATTTACTTCTATTTCTACAGCCGTTTCCCGCTCTTCCACATTCTCTACTCTTTTCCCTATTTCTGTCATTACCAGTTCTAACTTTTGCATTTTATCTTCTGTTCTTTTCATTTTCCTTTTAATTGCATTAAACTCTAACCATAACCATTCTTTTAGTGACCTCATTTGTTCTTCAAAAAATACTTTATCTATATTCTGTTCATCAGTTTTACCTTCTATTTCTCTGTGAAGATCTTGGTCTTCTTCTTCGTCTTCTTCTGTGTCTGCATCTGTGTTTGTGTCTTCTTCTCTTCTTTGTGTCTGTGTCTCTTCTGTTTTTCCTGATGAACTGCTTGTATCTCTTTGTCGGGCCTCTTGTTGCTGGTCCTCCCCTCCTGGGCTGCTCGTCTGTTGTGCTTCCTGACGTTGATCTTCTTGTCGGTCATCCTTCCGTCTATCTCCCTCGTCTGTTTCATTGCTTCCTCTTCTGCTGGCTTCCTCGTCCTCCAGCTGAGCGCCCTGGTGTTGGGCGTCCCTCAGCTGTTCGCTCTGTGACAGCCCACTCCTCTGCTGCCGGTGTCCTCTTTCTCCTTTAATTGTGCACTGCACACTTTTGTTTTGTTTTTTGTAGTGCACCGGCTGGTGGGTCTCGATTCCGCAAGTCAGGTACTGACCTCGAGGGTCGGGCGCTACTCACCACCACAGCGGCCTGTTCCTTCGTGCAGTTAAGGCCTTCTTCTATCTTCTTCGGCGACTTTTCTACTTTTTTTCCAGTTGCTTTTACTTTCTGCTTCTTGGGAACCATCTTCTTTCTCTTCTCTGTATCTTTATCTTCTATTTTTTATATTTTATTTTTGTTATGCTTTGCTTTTTCCTAACTTTTTTCCTATTTTCTTGGAGAGGGCTGGTTTTCCCGACCAGCCATTACTCCATCACGTGATTCCTCTTTCTCCATAGCTACTCTTGGCATTTTATCTTTTCAAATAAATTTTCTTACAGTTTTATTTAAATCTCGAAAAAAATTCTCTGATCACTGTTTAGGAGTGGGTAATGGTTGAAGCAAATATTGTATTTTAGAAAAAAATATTAATTTTAACACAATTTACCCACCATATTAAAGTTATTGGTAAATCTCTCCATCTTTTTAAATCATCTTGTACTTTTTAAATAATGGTAAATAATTTAATTTAAATAAATTATTTAAATTTCTATCAATTTTTAATCCTAGATATTGAATCGCTTCTGTTTTCCATTTAAATTTTGTCATTTTCTTACTTTGCATGTAATCCATATTAACCATATGCATCACTTCACTTTTATCAACATTAACTTTATAACCCGATACTGAACCATATTCTGCTAACCTTACATTTAATTTATTCAATGATACATCAGAAAGGTGATGTAGGCAGTTACAACAAGCTACAGTCAGGATGCGGAGTGAGAGGGAGAAGTGGAGGTAGGTTCAGTGAGATGACAAGAAGGTTACAAGTGTTGTGGTCAGCATAGAAGGTTATGGGAGGTTACAACAGGTTATAGACAGTTGTTCAGAGAAGTGGAGGGATGGTCAGTGAAGATCCAGGAAGATGGGAGGTATCGTGAACAATATAGAAAGTTGTCAGAGGTTACAACAGACAATAGACAGAATGGGAGTTAAGTGGAGAAGTGGCAAATGGAGTTCAATACAGATGAATGAGGTGAAACTTTTTGGAAGGTTGACCTTGAAGTTGGAGTACATGGTTAATGAAAGAATTCTTAATGGTTTGAAAGAACAGAAAGACCTTAGGGTCCTTGCGCACTGAATGCTTGTGCAAATGTAATCTTGAAATGGTTTCAAGATAAGTTTGGCATATGGCTAATAAAACTGTATTGGCATGTTTTAATATAATACAAGTATGATTGCATTAAGGGGGCGTGGCAAGATGGTGTAGAGTCTAGACCAGGGGTGTCAAACTCAAATTCACGGAGGGCCAAAATTAAAAACTTGGACTAAGTCGAGGGCCGAACTAAATATTTATTGAAAATTTTCAACATCTGCATGTTTTCTCTTCTTTCAACATGTGTAATGTTAAACTTTAGGATATAACTTTAGGAGGATAATGTTACAGGTCAGGAGTAGGTAGCTCAAGTTCACCCTTTGCTTGACCTGAGGGAAACCTATTTGGTTCCTGTGGAGATGTAGTCAGCATTCACAGGCTGTGTCCATTTTGGCCTGCATCAGGACTCAGCATTTCCTGCTCACTCCTCAGGCTCTAGGCCTCTATTCACCCTCGACCCACCATCCCTCTACCTGACCAGTCCTTTACCCAACCTCTACTCACCCCTCACTCCACTCGCTCTGCCTCTACACACCCCATCCTATACACGCCCCTCTACTGCCTCTCCCCTCAACCTGTTCCTCCCTCTACCCATCTCTCACCCTCTAATCACCACTCCCCTACTCGCCCTGCCCTTCCCCTTTTACCTCTTCCCTATCCACCCCTCCTTCTACTCATCCCTCCCTCTAACTGCCCCTCGCACCACCATAACTTCCCCTGCCCATTACTCCTCACCTACACCCTCTGCCCACCCCTGCTTACCCACCCACTCAGGCCCACCACGCTGCCGATCAGCCTTTGCGTTCAGCCACCATCTCTCCCTTCACGTGCAGGGCCAAACCAGCCATCCCTGGGGTCCGCGCGGGTGCAAGCGCTGAAGGCCGTGGCGACCAGGAGAAGTGCGCTCGCGCTGTGGAAGGGCCGTCCGGTGCCAGTCACGCAGGGCTCGCGCTGCCCGGGGGCCGTGTGCAGCCTGCCATGCCCGTCGCGCCAACACAGGAAATCACAGGCGCTCGCCCATCCGCCGCACCGCTCGACAGGTGGGAGAAGTGACTGGTTGTGCGGGGAGCCTTCCAACTGGCTTGACATCGACAGACTTCTCGTGTTACAATTTTGTTTTCCCCGTTCTCAAAGTTTGCACGATCAACCTGCTCCCTCCGCGTCCCGTGGATCTGATGCCCGGGGGTTGTTAGGATTCCCAGCAGAAGGTTTGTGGAACTTTACCATTCTGGATTCCTTTTTGAGAATATTCTGGCCATCTTTTAAGGGGGGTGGTTTTAGGGGGGAGGGGATAGTTAGGGGGTAGGGAAGGATGTGCAATGAAGGGGGAGGATGGTGGGGGTGACATTACCAAAAAACAGCATCGGCTCTCGCTGCAGGGCGGGCCACCTCTAATACATTTTTGAAATGATCTTGTGGGCCAAATATAATTATATCGCGGGCCAAATTTGGCCCGCGGGCCAGAGTTTGACATGTGTGGTCTAGACGTATAATCTCGACCTCTCTGGCCAGACTTTTAAATACCTGTTTTTTAACTCTTTGTTTTCAAGTTTAAACTTTTTAAATTTTAGTTTAAAGTATTAAGAAATTATTATGGCCACTAATGGTAAAAAGACTAAACCTCAAGTTCAGAAGAAGTTACATTTTCGAAGTACTGAAGATTTGGGGCCTAGACAACTTAATACACCCCCAGGCTCAATCTCTTCATTGTCTAAACCCCAAAGATTGCCTGTGGGGGCTGAAAAAATATCTATTGCTCACCAAATGAAGGATGGCACTGGAATTACCCGTTCTCCGGAAGAAGGTACGTGTTCCCAAGAAGTGGATCCCGATTTGGAAAGTCTTTCGATTTCAATGGAGGGAGCACGCAGGAAGATGACTCCATTGTTGGAAATGCATCAGGTAGCATTTCAATCTGAAGAAATCGTTTTTCTTCGTGAATTGATGAAAAAACGAGATGCGGGGGGAGACCAGCGGCGACCCCCTGAGGAAGTCGGGGTGCTGTCACTGGGAGTCCAGACCCCCAGTAAAACTTTTAAAATGCCTTCTATTGAGTTGCAGCAGGAGCTGCAGTTACCTTGTTCTGCCACTATGTCAGAGAGAGCAGAGCTGAGCTTTACTGAATCACAGTGTATGCAATTGAATGCTATTGTTCAAGCTGATATAAAACCTGGAATGGATTTGTTGACATCTCAAATGAATGAAATGGTTCAAATGAATACTGGTATGAGTTCAGAATTAAATATGGTTAAGGCACGTGTGGATGCATCTTATGAAGAATTTAAAAAATTTCAGACTGCTTTTTTGGACTGTAAACAACAAGTGACTTCTAGCACAGAAAAAGTGTTGAAGGTGGAAAAATCAATCATAGAACTAGGAGAACGTGAGAAGGAGTTAGAAAGAAAAATAGATTACTTGGAGAATCAAAGCAGAAGGAATAATGTGAAAATTGTTGGTTTGCCAGAAGGTATAGAAGGACAAGATCCTCTTTGTTTCTTTAAAGATTGGATTCCGCAAATATTAGGGCAAGAATTTTTCTCTGGGGGATGGTACTGGAAAGAGCCCAGAGAGCTTTAAGAAGAACACCCTCAGCTGGTCAACCACCGAGACCGGTAATAATTCGATGTTTGAATTATTTGGACAGAGAAGCAATACTTCAACTTGCAGTACAAAATGCGAGACAACGACAAACCCCATTATTGATTCAGAATAGCAGAGTCTTTTTTTATCCTGATTTGAGTCAAGAGGTCATTCAACGTCGACATCGATTCAATCCAGTTAAAGAAGTTTTGTGGCGTAAAGGTTATAAGTCTACTTTTCATTACCCTGCAGCGTTGAAGGTGTTTTTTTGAAACTGATTGTGAAGCAATGATTTTTGCTGATTCATTGCCAGATATAAGAGGACAAAGACGTAGTCCACCATTATCTCCTAAAGAAAAATCTGGTTGCTCTGGAAACGGAAGCAATGGCAGAAATGGGAAAAACGGGAATGGAAAGAGTCTACCTTCTTCTGAAATGGGATCTTCGAGATTGGAATCTTCTGGATGAAAAGAAGAATTTTCTTATTCTAATTTTTTCTTTTGTTATTATATTTTGATGTTATTAACTGTTTGGCTGGGGAGGGATAAAGTTTTTTACTAGTCATCAGCCACTGGTGGGTGACCCACACCCAATTTTTGTTTAGGGAATTACTACCTTTTGGTAGTTTTCTTTTGGGGGGGGGGGGGAATTTTCTTTTTTTTCTTTCTTTTTTTATTTTTATTTTTTTTTTAGTTTTCAATTTGTGATTTTTTTTCTATTGGAGGGCTATATCTATATGTTGATTTGGGTTTTTATATAAAGATATTATTGGTATTTAGTAATCATACTAGATATGTCAAAGTTGAGGTTTGGTACTTTTAATGTTCGAGGATTAAATAGTCCGATTAAGCGTAAGCGAGTCTTGGCGTATATTAAGAAAATGAAAATTGATTTCACAAGAAACATATTTGAATGTGAAGGAAACATATTTGAATGTGAAGAAAAAGGGACTGGGTTGGGCATGTATATTCTTCTTCATTAATATTATTAATTTGAAGTGGACTGATCGAATTAAATATCGGTATAATTTTGAGTGTTAATTATCAATCTTTATATAAATTAAATTATGCTCTGTTAATGAAAAAAATTAAAACTGATTTGATTAAATGGAAAGATTTACCTATTAATTTAATGGGAAGGATAAATACAATTAAGATGAATATCTTTCCGTGTATACAATATTTGTTTCGATCTATTCTGTATTTACTTGATCATTTTTTTTTGAGATTTGAATAAAATGGTTAGGGAGTTTTTATGGAGGGGTAAATTTTCGAGAGTAGCTTTGAATAAATTAACTTGGAAATATGAGTTAGGGGGACTACGTTTACCACATTTTCAAAATTATTATGAAGCAGCCCAACTTAAATTTATTAGTTCATTGATGGATTTGGTACGGCCTCCTAGTTGGGCTAAAATTGAGATGGCAAGTATTTCTGAATTTGAAATACATCAATTTTTGTTTAGGTGGAATATAAATTTGTTACAACAATATAATGTGCCTATACTAAAACATTTAATGAAGTTATGGATAAAGAAAAATAAAATGATAAGCTCTTGGGGTAAATTATTGGCTTTGACTCCGTTGTATAATAATCAACTTATTTATTTTTCAATACATAATCAAAGTTTATTGCATTGGAGATTTAAAGGTGTGAAAAATTTGGGAAATTGTTTTAAAGAGGGTAAGTTTTTATCTTTTAATCAGATGAGGGAAGATTTGGTATTGATAAGAACTCTTTATTTCTTTATTATCAATGACTAAATTTGAGACTTTTCTTATGAGGGTACCAGAGAAGGGTTATACTTCATCTATGTATCAAATATTACAGGATGGTATGGATAAAAAGGGTTGGGATAGATCTAAAATTAAATGGGAAGCGGATATTGGTTTTATTTTTTCTGAAGATGATTGGTTAGATATCTGTTATGATAGTGTAATTAGATTGATAAATGCACATTATGCAATGATTACTTACAATTTTTTACATCAATTATATTTGACATCTGAAAAATTAAAAAAATATGGTTTTAATGAATCAGATTTGTGTTTTAGATGTGGTGATACGGTTGGAACTTTTTTTCATGCTATTTGGTTATGTATTCATGTACAATCTTTTTGGAAGAAAATTCAATCGTTTTTAGAATACCTGTATAAGATTAAAATAATTTTAGATCCAACAGTATTTTTATTGGGTAGTTTGCAACCTCTGAAAGGTTTGGGATTAGATAAGTTCCAGCTTGCTTTTGTATATTTAGCTTTATCCGTAGTGAAAAAATGTATTGCTAGTACGTGGAAAGATACAAATATGATACAAATAGATGGCATAATGAGATGAAATATTGTTTAATAATGGAAAAAAATTACATGTTTCAAATAATTATAATTTTTTAATTAATAAGTGGCTGTTATACTCAGAATATTTACATTTCAATTAATATTGACTAGATTTCAATAGGTATATTTAACTTTTTATTTAATATTCTTTTTTCTTTTTTTATGGCTCTCCTTAGGAGAGTTGGCTTAAGGGGGGCGGTCCTTTCTTTTTTTTCTTATATATATATTAAAAAAAAGTTCATGTTCATGTTTAACTGCTGCATATGTCATATTATTTGTTTTTTGAACGAATAAATAAAGTTTAAAAAAAATGATTGCATTCTACAAAATAATGTATTTAGTTAAGATTTTATTTTAGGTAATTAACCGTTTGTGTGCACATTAATGTACTTGATGCACTGGCTGCAAAACGTATGTGTGCACGCATACAAGCACAGTTTAGAGGAACTGTAAGGAATATGGTAAGGTCATATGTTGCAGCTCTATAAATCTTGGGTGAGATCACACTTAGAGTATTGTGTTCAGTTCTGATCATCTCATTATTGGAAGGATGTGGAAGCCAAGCAGAGGGTGCAGAAATTTACCAGGATATTAGTTGGATTGAAGAGCGTGTCTTAGAGGCAAGGTTAGCAGAGCTAGGACTTTTTTCTTTGGAGTGAAGGGTGACAGGTTTATTAATACATGTCACCTTTTTGCCCAGACAAGGAGAAAACACCAGAGCATATCTATATAAAATGAGTGAAGGCAACAAAGCCTTTCCAAATCCCATTGACTCGTAAACCAGGGTAACGTAGCAGGGCTTCCTAAGACCCTAGAAGGAGGGGATTCCTGCTGGATTGGGGGGAGGCTCACCTGACCAGTTGGGGCAGAGTTGTACCATCTCAGGAGGCGAGGGGAGACTGAGAGGGGGGAGAAAGACCATGCCCTGCGTAGGCTTTGCAAAGAAGACAACATTCGGAACCTGAGGGAAGCAGAGAGGGAGAGAGAGGGAAGAGTCAGTGGGTATACAGATACCAATTCCTCGTGCACCCCCCATCAAGTCCTTTGAATAGACAGGGTGGGAGAGATGAGGGGGGGAGAGCTGGGAGACAGGGGAAAGTGGGAGCTGGGGGAGGGGTAAGGAAGAAGCCAGGGGATGGGCGGAGGGAGGATCTGCGGGACCGGGGGGGGGGGGGGGGTGTGAGTGGAGGAGGTGACGAGGGGGGGAAGGAATCAAAGTGGGACGGGGGAAAGGAGGCAGTGGTGGGGAGGAGGGGGTGGGAGGTGACAGGCAAGGGAGGAGATGAAGAAGGGGCGAGTGGAGGCTTCTCAGCGGACAAACGACCCAAACCTCATAAGAAAACCTTTAACTGCTTGCCTGCACTCGACCTTCCAGGTCCCCTCCCCTTTAAGTCAATCCCGAAAGCCCTTCTGCCCATCGTTTCTAAGCTACAGGTCATTCAGCACATCCCTATTCTCTCCCACCGATACTCACCTCATCCAAAAGTGCCACGGACAGTTTGCCCTTACTCCAGGGGACCTCCTGTCTATGTCCCACCCATCAAGCCCTATCGGCCTTTCAGCCCATCAGTCTTGGTCCTATCCCACTGCCCCATTCGGCATTTTCTCCTGTGCTGGCCCCCTCTTTGGGGAGCTGGTGTTGGTGAAGCCAGGTGGTTTCCTGTCGTCCCCTCCCTGTTGGATCACACCTCAAGTGCCCTCTGCCCTTCCACCCTATACTGGCCAGCATGACATTCGGCCATCTCTCTACTAGTCCATCCGTCTTATAACAAAGTTGCAGTAAACGTACCCAGATTTGAGACCTATCCACATTTTCCCAGGAACCCTCCATTAACTCTCTCACCCAATGCATATCCTTACACCCTCATAAACCACCTACCCCTGCCTTCACTCCTCAGATTCACCTTCACCTCGACAGCGTTCTCCAGCCGGAACCGGAAACGGTGCTGGCACACGTGATTGAAGCCGGCCATATTTGTTCGGGGCAAGCACCCGTTCAAGGGATGGTTATATAATGTTGATATTGAGAGTCGGAAGATGGAATGGTGTAGAATCTGGTGTGATGAGGTGGGGCATCATCTTTGTAAGGGGAAAATGACGAGGGCGAAAGATTAGCCCCAAAATCTAGGGTGAAAGCGACTCCCGTCATCTTGGTGCGGGGCAAATGAGCGGAGGCTGAAGGCTGCCAAGGCATCTTGAAGAGTGGCAGGGAGGGATAGAGGAGGGGAGAGAGAGGGTGAAGAGAAAGAAAGAAGGAGGGGAAGAAAGGGAATATTGTGGGAGAGGGGGTAGTGATGGGGAAGAGGGGAGAATAGAGAGGATGGAAAATAGAGGGGGAAAATGGAGGGATAGAGAGGGAGCAGATGGAGGATAAGAGGTGGAAAGGGAAGAGAGGTAAAACAGGCAAAATGAAGGGAGTGAGAAGGGGTGGAGAGGGGAGGTGAAGAGAGGGAGAGCAGGGGGAGATATAGAAGGGAAGAGAGGGAAGGATGTTGATAGGGGCACTGTTTTTCCTTCTCTTTTGCTCTCCCAAGTTATATCATGGCAATTGAAAACAAAACAGGTTTCTTGAAACCAATAGGATCTCTTATAACCAACAGGAAATTAATGAGACCTTTAAATCATTTTATTCTAAATTATATAAATTGGAATCACAAAGAGATGTTAATTTGTCATGTTTGGTTTTGCCTAATTTAGATTTGACTAAGCAAATGGAATTGAATGCATCCTTTAATCAATTAGAAAGAGAGGAGGCATTGAATTCATTACATATTAATATCTCCCAGCGAAGATGGCTTTCCACTGGAATTTTACAATGAATTTAAGGACTTATTTATGCCTCTTTTATGGAGGTATTGAATCAGGCAGTTGAATCACACATTTTGCTGGAATCTTTCTCAACAGCAATAATAATGGTGATTTCTAAAAAGATGGGGATCCATTGAAACTGTCATCATATAGACCAATTTCCTTGTTAAATACAAACTATAAAACACTAGCCAATGCCTTGGCAAATAGATTAGCAAAATAAGGGCTAAACTGGATTTGTGAAGAAAAGGCAGTCAGCAGATAATGTAGCAAGTCTGGTTAGTGTAATTCAGTGGTTCTCAACATTTTTCTTTCCATTCATATACCACTTTAAGAAATCCCTATGTCATTGGTGCTCTGTGATTAGTAAGGGGTTGCTTATGAGGTATGTGAGTGGGAAGGGAAGGTTGAGAATCACTGCTCTCGACCCAATTGTCCCTGAAATATTTTGCTTGAGAAAAATTCTCATGGCCTTGGAGTTATGAAATTGTGCACATAATGAGTCAATTAGGTACAATTAAAAAAGTGGTTTTCAAAATTTTTTTTCCACCGAGGAAATACTTAAAGTGGTATGTAAGTGGAAAGAAAAGGGTTGAAAATTACTGGCATAGTTCATTTGGCTGAGAAAAGAGGTGAACTTAGTGTGGCAGTTACTTTGGATGCAGAAAAGGTCTTTGATAGATTGGAATAGGACTTTTTATTTAAAGTACTGGAGAAATTTGGATTGGGTCAAAATTTCATAATTTGGTTTTGAGCTCTATATAATGAACCAAAGGCTAGAGTTGTGACCAATGGTCAAATATCTTTGACATTCCCACTATCTAGGTCCAGTAGACAAGGATGTCCACTATCTCCAGTCCTCTTCGTATTTGCCATAGAACCTTTGGTGGAAACCATTCGACAGGATCCAAACATTAAGGGGTTCAGAGTGAACCAAGATGAACAGAACATCAGTTTTGCAGATGATGTATTAATATATCTGACAGAACCTGTGACTTCTCTACAAAGACTGCACTTGCAATTGGAAGATTATGAGAGGGTCTCTGGGTACAAAATAAATTGGAATGAGTGAGATCATATTTTTAATGGACGAGGACTATACAGGTTGTAAAAGAAAAACACAATTTATATGACTGACAAATCAGATCAAATAATTGGGGATCAAAGTAGATAATGATTTTAAAAAATTCATATAAATTTAATTACTTCCCTTAAGAAAGATGAAGAAGATTTAAATAAATAGGTAACTCTCCCAATTACATTGATTGGAAGAATGAACTGTTACAAAATGAATGTATTCCCACATTTACAATACCTTTTCCAGACTATTCCAATACCATTACCACAGAATTTTTTTCAAAACTTGAATAATTAGGAATTTTCTTTGGAAAGGTAAGTTAGCTAGAATCTCCATAGAAAAATTATCTTGAAAATATATGGGAGGTTTACAACTCCCAAATTTTAAATATTGGGCAGCCCAGATGAAACTTTTCACTTCTCTCTTTGATGGAAGAGACAAGCCTTCATGAGTGGAAATTGAACTGCACAAAGTCAGAAAGAGAGCG
Organism: Narcine bancroftii; assembly: GCF_036971445.1. Taxonomy (NCBI): domain Eukaryota; kingdom Metazoa; phylum Chordata; class Chondrichthyes; order Torpediniformes; family Narcinidae; genus Narcine; species Narcine bancroftii. The sequence goes on along the minus strand of NC_091469.1, from coordinate 5,791,448 downwards.
GTAGAAGACTTTATATACAAATGGAACACTAGATTTATTTCTGCTGCTGGAAAGGAGGCACCATTAATAAAACATATTTTGAATATTTGGCACAAATTAAACAATTTAATTGGGTCAATATAAAAGATAACTCCAAAAACATCCTTGATTCAAAATAGATTAATTCCTTTAACTATGGATAATTGAATTCTGCATACCTGGTCCCATAAAAGGATCAGATATGTAGATGATTGCTATGTTCAAGGGCAATTAATGTCATTTGAACAGTTAAAAACTAAATACAATATCCATAATATACAATCTTATGCTACTTTCAATTAAGACCTTGTTTTAGAAATGAACAAGGACTGATCATGATTTTACCAGAATGCAGTGAAATGGAGATTCTAATTCAAAAAGGGATCACAAAGAAATTTACATCAGTAAAGTACTTTCTATTTCAATCGGGCATTCCGAAGAGAGAGTTATATAAATCAAAACAAAGATGGAAATCAGACTTGAATATTAATAAGACCTGGTCCAATTTGTGTCATGATTGCATGACTAATATAATTAATGTAAGATGTAGAATGGTGCAATATAATGTTTTGCATCAGCTATATCTTGCCCTGCAGAAATGGCATAAATTAAATTCTAATATATCTGATGTATGTTTTAGATGTGGGGAAGAAATAGATACCTTTTTACATTCTACCTGGTCATGCTCTAAACTGAAACCTTTTTGGGAAAATCAAAGAATTTTATTAAACCATATTATCGGGAAGTAATTGCCACAAAGTCCAGAATTGTTTCTTCAGGGAAATAATATGGACATGAGACCTAAAATGAGGCTGCCCAAGTACAAATTAGAATTTCTTAAAATTGGCATTGGCGGTTACGTGGAAGTCTGACTCCCTTCTGTACATAGCCCGATGGAATGCATTGTTGTGTTCCCCTGGAGACAATTACTTACAATTTAAGGAAAAAATACAATGTTTTTACAGGTATAGCACCCACTTTTGCAAATACAGGGTTGAATACTTAAGGCACCTATTACTATTTTTGAATTCTCTATTCCTTTTTCTCCCACATTTGAGATCTAGGTATAAAAAAACATGGACTTTTTGGATTCCAGATCCCAACAGTTCCTTTTTCTTTCCTCTATCTTTTATTTTCTTCGTTTCTTCATTCTATTTCTTTATTACCTTTCTTTTTGTTATTTTCTTTTAATTTCTATTTTCTTTTTGAGAGGAGTTTTTGTTTGGGGAGGAGGAATGGGGTCTTTTTGAAAATTTGGATATGATTTGTATCAATGATTTCATTTATTTTATATATTTGTGATGATTAATTCTTGATACTTATTTGACCATAAAACCAAAATATTAAAACAGTTGTGAGGGATACTGGAATGTTAGGAGTCCAGAGATACTGGAAGCAAGTACCAATTAAGAATAAAGTATTATGGGTTAACTTAAGGTGAAGGGATACTGGAATGTTAGGAGTCAAGCAAGTGCCAATTAAGAATGAAGTATTATGGGTTAAATCAGGGTGAAGGGATGCTGGAATGAGAGGAAGGGTTGTAAAAGTGTAATAAACTAAGGATCTTCAAAACAGGATAACAAGTAGATAGCTTTAGCAAGTCTTAGGGATTGATTAATGAGTGAAGAACAAAGACATGATACTTCTCTGGCTAACAAGTTTGCAGGAAGACACATAAACTGAGAAGAAGTTAGAATCCACGTGGGCAGAATTACCTAATGCTAAACCAATCCAGGAGGCAGAAGAATGTTGGGGGGAAGGTATCTCTGTACTGAAATGAAATGTATAAAAGTTGGGTGAGCCCCAGTCTCTGTGTGTATTCCCAGGGTAAGGGGAAGCCCCCAACTTTGCATTGTTGTAATAAAAGTTCTTTGTCTCGAGCAAATTCTGTGAAGGTACTTCTGTTTCTCACACAGTCACAGCACACACCATACACAAAAAACACATTCATGTTGATCATTATGTTGGGAGACAAGGTGAGTGTTTGAGGATGAAGTTGAAGAATGCAAAGAAAAACTCATTTCCGACGACTTGCAATTGGTGCTCAGATGTGCCGTTTTCCCGACCTTCAAACCAGGATTTACTCAGTGTATATAAAATGGGATTATTTGATTTCTGGGGACTCTTTTGGAAGGTCAGCAACCATATCGAAGTTAGGAGACCCATGGGAGGACTGCATTTGCTGGAATCTGGAGCCACAGACAATATGCAGAGAAAGTCAGCGGTTCAAGCGGGACCAGGGGGAGAAAACAGCCCTGCCGAAGGGTTGCAGTCCGAATCGTTGTCAGTAGCTGCTTTCCGGTGCTTGGATGCAGATAATGCGCCGACAGACGCAGCTGGGACGTTCAGATGACCGCGGAGAAGACACCTTTCTGTCACCTGAACATGCCGGCTGAATGAGAGCAGTGTCAGAGCGAACGCCAGCTTCTGTGGCATCGTGGCCGTAGTCCCACTGCTGCTTTCAGGTGCAATGGGGGGATTCTCCGAGCCGGAGAAAATACCTAACCTGGCCGGGTTCTCCAGTTTCAGGTGGCCACTCGACAGCTGCATTGGGGTAGAATAGGCGGCTTCTGGCCACCTGAAAGCGGCTAATGCTTCTCCTGTTCCTGCTGCTCGACGCGCTGAGTTCCTCCAGCAGATGGGATGTTTGGGGCTTTGGTGCCGTTCACCCCACTCCAGGCTTCAAACGTCTCGAGTCCGTGCAACATTGAGTCTCTCTCGAAAGCTGCCGGCTCATTTTACCGAGATGGGCGCCCTTTGCCTCAGCATCGGCTCGGCCTCCCTCCCTCCCAGGGCCGCTACGCTGCACTCCAGCACTTGGCGGCGAGACCTCCACCGGCCCGACATGCACCGCGTCGGAAGGTTCCGACACGCTCCGGCCGTGTGGTTCAGGGTCGCTGGATCTTTCAGGACCCCGAGCGGCGAGTTGGTAGGAGGACGAGCGTCGCCGGCGTGTTGGATGGCCGAGGCAAGGTGGCGTCTCCGTTCCACTAACACCCGCCCCCTTCCTTCGCCCAGTCACCATGGCAGCGACCGGGGGACGCACTCCCTCTCTCCAGATCGGTACGTGTGGAGACCAACGGCCTTCGCAGGGAAAATGGCGGCGTGGTGGACGGGACACGGCCGGGCCGGTGCGGTTCCGAGGCGGACACCCGGTCAGACTTCAGTCCCTTTGGGCTGGGCAGCCGCTTCCAAGCGTCTGCTTCCAGGCCCTTTTCGCTCCGTCTCACCCTGTTCGCGCATCCACTCGGGTGGCCGAGAACATAGCAGTTGTCAGAAATAAAACTTCTCACACATGAGTCTCTTTAAAACTGATGACACGACAAGCTTTATTTACAAGTCTGCAGAGTTGGACTCAACTGGCTTCTCACCAGTTAAGCCCCGATACATACAGTGCATTGATTTTTATACCCTTATTATTTGCCCTTCCCCTTCTTATTAATACTGTTTTAATTGGTTAGTATTACAAAAGCATTCTAAGTATAACTGCATTATTAATGATCACGTTCGTTACGTACGCTGCGAACTCTACATTCACTGAATTCTGTTTCTCACACTTCTTATCAATCCTTTGTCTCCTGCATGTCTCTCACTATGACCATGAAAAGATAGGTTTAAAAAAACATATTCAGCAGCTCCTTCTGTCCTTGACTGCTAGTAAACTCTCTGTCCGTTCTGGCTTCCCTGTTTATGATTAATCATCACATTTTAACTTAAGTCTTTTTAACCTAAATTCTCTATATCACAGCAGTTATCACATTATTTGTTTTCAGATGCTTAAAAAGACTCATCCTTCCTAGGCACAAGAATATGAAGGGTTACACCGTTTAATTGAACAAAAACACAGGCCAAACTAACTTGATAGAGAGGCAAAGGGCCTCTCACCCTAATAACCTCATTCCAGTTCTCGTCTCCTGGATATCCTCAAATTTAATTGCCCCATTAATCCAAAGATCTGGAATTTCTAAACTTCTGCAAATAAGTTCCAGAGCAAGTGTTTTCACCTTGCCTTATGGAGATTAGTGTAAAATGTTGGTGGAGGTGCCCGTGTAAAAATTAATTATCAATGTAAACTCGTTAGTTTAAACTCTTCAATATTTAATAGTTTCCCAAGAGCCACGAGCAGCAATTTAGAACAATCAATTGACAAGCTCTACACGTAGCCTAGAGACAATTTAAGAAACTTACATAACCCTCCTACCTTCCTGTCAGCAGAAATGGCTTCTTTTTTCACCCAATCAAATCCCTTCATCCTTTGCATTCTTTATGCTCAGGAGATCATTTTCAGTTTATTTTAATGTTTCTACATAACGAAGCCCCTCCACTCTGGTCAGGTTCCTCACCGTCCTTTCCAGTCTTTTTCTCAACCTGGAACAAGGGCACCCTGGTGACTTTCATGACTATACATTATTACCCATCTGGACATGTCTACTAGGGTGATGCTGGACAGACAACAAAAAGGTGGGTCTGGGAGCTGAAAATAGCATCACTATTCAAAGCCTCTGATGTGATGAGACCATTGGTTGAGCTATTTGGAATGGTGAGAAGGACAAGCATCTGGAAGTGGGCAGCTTCTTCCAGTGGAAAGCAACAGAAAGGCTAGCAGAGTATCACGTGATCAGCGCGAATTCCTGGTGACAGTTTGCTGTATTTTATATACCAAGCCTGTTGGACATTGTTTTGGAAATTTAACTGATTCTGCTTGCTGAATTTTATGCCCATTTTTAACTCAGTTTTGATGTTTAAAATTCTTCCAAAGATTTAAATTTCTTTCAATGAAACATCAATATTAATTACGTGCCAATTCATCAGGAATAATTTCACAATCAATGATATATCTCCTCACCCTGTCAAATGTCCTGGGAATCATTTGTTGGTCAATCACCAAAATGCAAACCATGTTGCAATGATCACTCGCTTCTGAGTTTGAAGGTGTTTTTATAAGATGTCACATGATTAGATTTAAGCCCATCTATTCCAAATTTCCCACTGACATTCTGTTTGTTTTACTTTAGATGCTGTCGTGTGGCATCCCTGGAGCTTTGAGATATCATTATATCTGCTTGTGCTGCTGATCTCGCCTCGGTCTTCCACATTAATTATAGAATGCAACAGCCTGCACATCAGATCACTAACACTTGGAATAGGGCACCTTTAATTGTTTTTCAAACCTAGAAAAATCATTACATCAGGTAGCTAGCAACTGCACATATTTTGCTTGCCACATAGTCCAATGGTTATGTGAGAATGGGTGATGAGATTGAACTGCCAGTGCACAGCACCTCCTATTCTATCACCAATGCAGACAGCAGAGCCTGGTTAGAGTCCACTCCATTCCTCAGTGACACTGTGAAGTACCCCCCTGAAGAGCTGGGCCATGGGGTCCAGGGAATGGAGGCGCGATTCACCCCAAGACCACCAGTGAAACCCAAGCCTCCTCGACAGAGCAAGCTGCAGCGTCTACACTCGCTGGAAAACACGCAGATCAACCAGAAGGCAAAGTTCACAAACAGTGAGGAGAGTTCTTCTGAACCAATCGACACTGACTCATCATGTGGCTCCATTTCTGGGGATCTCTCAGGCTCTTCCTTGCCGTGTCTCCAGGGGAGATCCACAGTGGCTTCCCAGAAACTCTTGTCACGAAGTGGCAGTAGCAGCAGCAGCATGCGAGATTGTAACAACAGTCAGTCAGCCAACAGCATGGCAGAATACAGGAATAGCATCACCCATTTGGATTCCGAGTCCAATAGTAAAACAGTACCATTGGGTAGGAAGAGGCTGCCCCCAGTGGTACACACTAAGCCTCTACCCCCAATTTCTATTAACATGGAGTCGCCAGCACTAAGGACTAGTAATCGGATCGACGTGGATTATGCAGATTATATTCATGTGACAAGCGAGTTGTCAAACCAGCACAATAATATTTTGACTCAAACCCAAGGGACCAAGGAAAATCAATCTTCTTTCTCTATGACCTCTTCGAGCAGAATCTTGCTTCCTGTTAGTTCAGAGGATCTTCGGAACAGGTAAAGTATCTCCTCAATTTGGGTGAAAAAAAATTGAGAATTATTTTATGCTAAATCCTTTTATATGCGAATAGTCTTTAGGATTTTAATATGTCAGCATTAGCTTAATTGGTTGGATTCTCACCTTGGAGGCTCAAGTCATGTAACAGTGACTTGAGTGCAAGACCGAGGTTTATACCACTGGGCAGTGACTGCCATGCTGTTTTATTGAACGAGTTGTACTGGCACCTGGTCTTTTCTGTGAGATCCTGTTTCAGGAAAAGAGACATACTTCCCAGTATTTTTTTCCAATGTTTACCCCCCAGCAAAACTGAGAGGCATTTGCTATTTAGGAATTGGCATTACTATTTCTTGGTTTTCTGTGCAGTCAGTTTATTTCTGGTCTTCCATTTATCATGTCACTTCATTCTATCATTTTATTGGTGCTCTGCACTTTGAAACTGGGTCCTTTCCCCAAGTGTTTTGTAAGATTCCATTACTAGCATCCCCTTTCTCCTGACTCTGGAGTAAGCCCTTTCCCAACTACCCAAACCTTAAAGGCCTGTAGTTTTGTTCTGATCAAACTATAGAGTAGATTCATGTCCACAACTACGTCTTTCCTAGCTACTTGCCTCTGCCACCATGTGGATTCCAGCTCTGGTTCCAAGTCTTTCTGTTTGGCTCCCACCAGGTTCTCAGGTACCTGCACTGCATTGATGGACTACCCTTAACTCGATGAGCAGGTATCAGTGGACCCTCGAACAACACTTCATCTTCTGACTGGGCACCTTCCAACAAGATGGCATTAATATCAACCTCTGACTTTTGTTAAAAGTTCCCCTTCCCCCATCACCTTTCCCTATCTGTCTCTCCATTCCATCTCCTTTCGCACAAACATGATAAATTTTTACATCGTCCCTTATCATATCCAATTAACACCTTTTGTTGGTCTGGATTCCTCTCCCATTGTTTAATTTTGAGACTTTCTGAGATTTCCTGCTTCTGGCTTATTCCTTGAAGAAGGGCTCAGGCCTGAAACATCAGCAATGTATCTTTGTCTCCTATAGACACTGAATAGACCAGCTGAGTTCATCCAGCATTTGAGTGTGTTTTTACTACAATCACAGCATATGCAGACTTTTGAGCTTCACTCAGATTTATGTCTGCACCAGCCAAGGAAGTTCTTTTGATCCAGACTTAAAAAATGTCTTTGTTCAAGATGTTAATCTTTTCCCTGATTCTTTTTCAACTTATGATGTTTATGTTTTAGGTAAGAGGCAGCTCCTATGATCCCTTAGAGGACAGGGAGCTTAAAAGGAATTGAAACAAAGATGAGATGACTTTGTAGCTAGGTGATGGGTTTTCTGCACAGTTACAGAAGGAAAGGAAGGCTTAATTCTGGTGAGAAAATGCACTGTTGCGGGCTCCTGAAAAAGGGATCAAAGTGGAAGGTGGGTGAATACTTTGATGATGTGGAAGGACAAATAGTCCACATGAAAAATTACGAGAAGTTGAAAAAGGCAAAAAGTACACAGAATTATAATAAAAACATGGAAGTGTTAGAGAAACTCAGCAGGCCTTGCAGCATTGATAGAGGTAAAGATATATAATCGACTTTTCAGGCCTGAGCCCTCTATACTCCCAGCAAAACCGATAGGCTGCTCATTATGGCTGTTTTATGTTTGCACTCATGTCTCTGTACCTCTGTAGGAGTTACCTGGAGGGTAGTCTCCTGGCCAACAGAGCACTTTTGGGAGCCAGTGAATTGAACCGTTTTTTCCCTGATGGAAGGATCCGAGTGTTTATTGCCACCTGGAACATGCAAGGCCAGAAGGTGAGTAAATATCATTTTAAGAAACAGAGCAAAGATAAAAACCTGGGTTAGAATTTTTTAGCCTGAATATAGACCAGCATTAAGACCAGTCAGCATAGTTTCCAAGCTGGCCACTTTAGTGTGAAGGTTTGGAGACCCAATAACATCGCCCAGCTTTGCTTCAGCAAACCACTGAGTGCCAAGCAAAAAGATCCAAATCCTCCTGGCCTTGGTTAAGGCAGGAAGAAGTAAAATAGCTATAAGCCCTGCTTCAAAATGAAACTCAGAGACATCCCACCTCTACCATTGTATTGGAAAGCAAATGCATGGGCATTTAGTAGAAAATAAATAAAAGAATACTAAATTCCACACAAAGCACTTTGGAATTTCCCATAAAAATGTTGTCCTCTTCTGAAAGTTTTTACTTTCTCATACCCCAGTTATGGAAGCAAGACTTTTCTAACTAGTGTTGTTTCCACTCTTTCCCAGGATCTCCCGGAAACACTGGATGATCTGCTGCTGCCCTGCGACTCTCACCTCATTCATGACTTGTACGCCATCGGTATTCAGGAAGGAACACCAGACAAGTAATAACAACAGAATGTATCAGCCTTACTGTCTTGCACCTTCTCAAATCAGTTTAATTTTTACCCACCTCCACCTCTCCAAAGACTCTGGCCCATATTTCTGGTAAAACATAAATTTAGGCAGCCCTCTTTATGGAGTTTAGACCCGAACCTTGAGGCACTGGATCTCCCTTCACAGCTTGAGGCTAGGTATTTAAGCATTTTCTGGTATTAGGATGGGGATTGTATTCCAAGTCTGAACGGGCCTCTGTAATAGATTACCCAACTGAGCCAGAGTTGTCTGAAATGGCCAGTTTCCAGGATTATACTATGAATGACCTAATTTCATATTTCATTTACAAAGTAGAGAGTGGGAAATTCGCCTGCAAGAGATTCTGGGACCTAACTATGTATTGCTGTCCTCAGCAGTACATGGGGTGCTGCAACTCTCCATGTTCATCAAGAGGGATCTCATCTGGTTCTGTTCAGGTGAGTGCTGAGAACTTGAAGACCATTCCCTGCTCAGTAACAACATAATGGTAGAGCAAAACACTATGGATGCTGGAAATCTGAATTAAATGTGAGAGAGCCGACAATGCTCAGCAGTTCAGGCAGAAACAGAATTAGATGAACAGTCTTTGAATTGAAGCATTAAATCTAGCTCACTTTGGCCCTTGTGCAATTTGCATAAGAGGAGAGTTAGGGAGAGGATTGTGTGATGTAGGACAGAGAAAGGTTTCTGCAGGGTGAGAGATAAGGGTTTGGTTCAGGAGAGAATTTTTCCCTGGGGTAGGAGGATGGTAGAATGGGGAGTTAACTCGTACATTGTTTGATAATGGATGAGGGATAGTTTGGGCAGATGATATTGGCAATAAGGTTTGGGGTACAGTCAATTGTGAGTGATCAATAATAATTGGGAATGATAAAAATGGTCCATATAGAATGGGGCTATTTAAGCTGAGGCACACGTTTACCCTCAGGCCAAGTCTTGCTTCAGTGATGTAATAGGTCATGTGTGTGAAGTAGAATGTTGCTAATAATGCCCCACAAGTGTTGAACAGTTTGACATCGATGCACTAATGCATTGTGTGTTTGGAAATGCCAGCAAATGTTGTCACTCATCTTCTGTTCTGAAATTAAAACAGCCCTCCTGGCACAAAAACGTGGTATTCTAAACACTCAGAACAGCTATGCACAGGTTAGATAGAGAATTCACTCTTCACAACATATGGAATATTCTTAAGAGTTTGAGTTAGATACAATGTAGATTCTAGCTGTGAGCTTGTGCAAGTCTGTCTCTGGATCCATTGGGAAAATGGAGTTTTTAAACAATGATCTGGTTCTACGTAAGGTGGAATAGAGTAAAGATCATTGTGTTTGAAGATTTTTATTGTGTTTCTATTTGTTCCTCCCTCAGAGGTGGAACAAGCAAGTGTCACAACTCGCATCATCTCCCAAATCAAGACAAAAGGAGCTGTGGGGATCTCATTCACCTTTTTTGGGACATCCTTCCTCTTCATTTCCTCTCATTTTACCTGTAAGTTTCTCAGAATCTGTGGCAAATATAAACAAATGAACATCAGATCATGCCAACGCTTATGATTAGAGAAGAGGGAGCACAGAGGTTGCACCTTGAAAGCCAGTAATTATTTTTTAAAGACAAGTAGAAGACCATATCGAGTTGAAGTTAATGGCCCAATGCTTAATCAGAAAGGTCAGACTGATTTTTTTTTTAAATTTCAGGATCTTCTCATCCCTCCTTGTTCTTGAGAGGGTGCTGCTGTACCTTTGCTTTGAACCACTTCACAAAGTGCTACTAGGTATTGAGTTCCAAGACTCAAACCCATTATAAATGGATGAACAGCAACATATTTCCAAGTCAAGATGCTATGTTATTTGGATGCCTGCTACTGCTGATGGTGTCCCCTTGGACCTTCTACCCTCTTTCAAGGTGATAGAGGTTGTGGTTTTGAAAGGTGCTGTCAGAGTAACACATGTGAGTGACTGCAGTGTGTTTTAAAGAAGTGCTGGATTTGGTTACCAATGAAGCAGGCTGCTTTCTCCTCAATGGCATCAAGCTGCTTGAATTGTTTGAGCTGCACTCATGCAAGGAAATAGACAGTAATTCATTTTCTGACCTTTGCCTTTAGTCTGGTGAAAAGGATTAGGACGTCAGTCAGTGAGCTGTTCAGTGCAGGATATCTAGCCTTTTACCTGCTTTGTGTACCCACGTCATTTATGACTCCCAATGAAGTTGATGATGGGGAATTCGGCATGATAATTTCATTAAATGTTGAGGTTCTCTTGTCGATGCTTATTGCCTCACAATTTTGTGGCGTAATGGTTACTTGCACTTTTCAGCTCAAGCCTGAATGTGTAACAGTTCTTGCTGTGTGCAGACAAGAGCTGACTCCTTTGTGACAAAGTTGCAAATGTTTTGCTATCATCAACAAATGTTCAGACTTAAGATGGAAGGTCGTGATATCTTTGGGCTGGGATGATTGATTTTCCTTTATGTAACAAATGTTTCCAATCATTGGAATGTTTTTCCTTTGTCATTGACTTTGGTTATTTTAGAGTTCCTTAATACCACTCTTGGTCAAATACTACCTTGATGTCAAGGGCAAAACTTGCTTCTGAAATTCAAATTATTGGTCTGTGCTTGAATCAAAGCTATGATTAACTCTGATACCAAGTATTCCTAATGAAATCTAAACTGACCATAGGTGAGCAAGTATCATTTGAATACATTCTTAAGATTCTTTGATGATGACTGAGGATAGATTGGGCAGTAATTAGCCAGATTGGATTTGACCTGCTTATTGTGGACAGGTAATTTTCTATATTGTAACACATACCTTAGTAGTTTGGTTACTGTACTGGAACAGCTTGGCTGAAGATGCAGCTAGTCCTGAAGAACCACTCTCCAGTACTATAGCTAGTTGTTGCTATGTGCAGTGCCCTGAGTTGTTTCTTTACATCACACGGAGCAAATTAAAGTGGTTGGAGATCAATTCCTGCCATGCTGGGTATTTCAAGAGGAAACTGAACTGGTTCATCCACTTGGCTATTCTGGATGAATGTGGGTGTGAATTCTTCATCCCAGTCTTTACCATTCACATGTTGAAGGAGATGTTCTTGAAACCACCTTTTTAACTACTTAATTTAACTCTATGCAATAGAATTGCAATCTGTTGCGCCAGTTGTGAGATCATTTACTCTATGACTGTTGTATTTACTACATGTAATAGCATTGGGTTGACACCTCATTTTTTGCTTAGCTTGGTGAATTAGGGCTGATCTCTTGACTTGGCATAAACAATATACTGGGCAATGAGGTTACTTCTTGTGGTGGTATGGCTGTTGATGGCTCACAACACTTCATGGATACCCAATTTTCAGCTGCCAGATGAGTACATCACCAATACCAATGTTATACTACTGTTATAATGTAGGAAGGCTACATGTGCACAGTAGATCTCATAAAATTGATGAAATAGCAATCAGATAATCTCTTTAGAGTGGTTAGTTGAGAAAGCATTACTGCTCAAAACACATGGGAGAGAGAATTCCACCTTAAGTGAAAGCTTAGTACCTTTTATGACTGTTTAATATATCATAAAAAAGACGGCAGTTCTTTTTTTTTGAAAATTTTATTTGTTTACAAAACCAAAAAATGCAAAATAATCTTAAAAACTACCCCCTATTACTCCCTCCCACCTATCCCACCCTCTACAACCATATCCCCCCCCCATCGGAGCTTTTTTTAAAAAAAACACAGTAACATCAAATGGTAACAGTATTGTACAGTATGCCATCCATTTACATCTTTCATCACATATAAAATTTTTACTTAACATCTAAACCCATACATTTCAAATACAAACCCCACATTTTAACAAAAAAAGAATAATTATTCCGCAAATTATACATTATCTTCTCCAAATAAATACATGATTGAATTTCGTTATGCCATCATTGTATACTCAATTCAATTCAACATCATTTTTCCAAGTTATAGGTACATATTTTCTAGCCACCGCCAATCCTAGATGTATAAATGCAATTTGAGGTTTCTCCAAATGTAAATTTGCCATAATTGTATTCCTATATCCCAATAAACATACCCATGGATCAACATATAAATCTATTTTGAATAAATCTTGCAAAAATTTAATTACTTTTTCCCAAAAAGGCTTAATCTTTGTAAGTTCCCACACCAAATGTAAAAAAAAAGACCTATCTGATCACCACACCAAAAACACAAATCTGACTCTCTAAATCCATATTTTTTCAATTTTTCGGGAGTTAAGTATAACTGGTGCAAAAAATTATAATTAGCTAAACTATATCGTACATTAATTAATTTTGTAACACAATTCGGGCACATATCCGACCACTCCTCCACAGAAATAGGAATAGCTAGATCCTTCTCCCACTTATGCTTTATTTTAAATATATCTACTTTTTCATCTTTTCCTGTAATAACAAGTACATTTCTGAAACAAATCCCTTTTTACCCTTATCAACAATTAATCTCCCAAATTTCATTTGACCAGGTATTATTAACTCTCTACCAAAGCATTCCAATAATAAATCTCGTACTTGATAATAAACAAATAAAGTATTCTGTAATATACCAAACTTCTAAGTCTATTATTATACCATACCCTAAGTTATACCATACCCCCATCAAATGTTTCAATACTGGCAATTTATACTGCTGTAAGAGCAATGGATTTCATTTGTATATAAAGTGATGTATAATTCTTTCATGTATTTGATCCATCTCCACCTTCACCCACAACGGAGGTTGATCAATATCAAACACTCTATTAATAAACTTTAATTGTGCTACTTGATAATAATTTTGAAAATGTGGTAATTGAAGACCTCCTAAGTCATACCGCCATGTCAACTTTTGCATGGAGATTCTAGACGATTGCCTTTCCATAAAAACAAACAAACTGCTTTATTCCTTAAAAAAACTTTCCCGATATTGCACATGGAATGGATTGAAACAAATACTGAATGCAAGTATATATTAATTTTAATACAATTTACCCATCCAATCAGTGTTAGCGGTATTCCTTCCATCTCTTTAAATCAAATTTAATCTTATTTAATAACGGCACGTAATTTAAATTGTATAAATTTTGATAATCTTTATCCACTGTTACACCTAAATACTTAATTTTATTGGACCATTTAAACTTCGTAAGTTGTTTACAATCTAAATAATCTCCATCTGATATTGATAGTATTTCATTTTTATCCCAATTTACTTTATAGTCTGAAATTGTCCCGTACCATTTCAACAAATTTTGTAGTGGTTCTAAAGAATTCTTAGGATGAGACAAAAATATCAACACATCATCTGCAAACAGATTAATTTTATACTCTTGCCCACCAATTGTAATTCCCTTAATATTCGTTTCTTGCCTAATTGCTTGAGCCAAAGGTTCTATAACTAATGCAAATAAGGCTGGTGACAGTGGACAGCCCTGTCTAGTTGATCTAAACAAATTAAATACTGGCAAAATCTGTCCATTTGTCACTACCCGAGCAGAAGGATTAGTATATAATGCCTTAACCCAACCTGTAAAGAGTAGTCCAAATTTAAATCTTTCTAACCCCTTAAATAAAAAATTCTACTCCACATGGTCAAAAGTCTTTTCCGCATCTAGCGCTAGTTTCATTGGCTGGTTGGGTTGCTGTCATGAAGCATCAATTATTGTAATTAGTTTAGTAATATTATCAGCTGAATACATGTTCTTGATAAATCCTGCTTGATCCTCATGTACTAATTTTGGTAAGAAATTAGCCAATCTGTTTGCTAAAACCTGTGCTACAATTTTGTAATCTACATTCAGTAAAGATATTGGTCTGTATGAAGCTACTTTTAATGGATGTCTTTCTTTGGTATTACTGTTATTAGTGCCCTTGAAAGCAACTCTGGAAATAAACCTGTTTCAGTGGCTTGTTTAAGTACATCGGTATATACCGGAAATAACATATCATGAAATTCTTTATAAAATTCCAAAAGACGACAGTTCTGACATTGCTAAGCACCCACAGTGCAGCTTTGGAACATTTGCCTAGATTTTGATCCAACATGGCTAAACAGCTCTCAGGATTTCTGAATCAAAACTGGTTATTCAATTTAACTGTTTTGAACCTATGAGCTGTTTTAAAAGAGTTGTTACATACTTGTTGAAGAGAGCAGTGACACTGGAATAAGTGAAAGTATGATTTAGTGAAGTTCTGGCGAAATATTGGAAAAATGCATCATACACATAATTTCTTCTTTCTTGCTCTCAGCTGGTCCAGGGAAGATTTATGAAAGGATGCTGGACTATGATAAAACAATAAAAGCCCTAGAACTGCCAAAGATTATCCCTGACACAAACATCTACAGATCTGATCCAAGTGAGTATTGGCATTTTAAAGAAAAAAAAACATTTGCAAAGTGACGTTTATTTGTTATACATGTATATGCTGTGTACATTTTTTGTACTACTAATAAGTGGTAATTCTGCCTCGTCTGAAGTAAAAAGAATCTCAGGGTTGTATGTGATGCCACGTGTACTCTGACAATAACTCTGAAACCTGAGTGATAAAGTCAGCTTGTGTATAATGTGCAGGATAGAAACAATCCATTCAAAGCTACGGAAATATTTTTGAGCTTTTCTAACTCTTCACATTACCCTTTCAGCAAAGAAATCCCAAGTGTTCTTTCCAGCTTCCTTTTTGTGGACTTGTACTTTTTGTTTCAACTACTTCAACTGGTTTGAAATTCCAAGTTCATTGTCAGGTTATTAAGTTTTTCCTGAACTCATTTGTTAGATTAGTGACTATATTGAATTTATGATCAATTGAAACATCTTTATTATGTCCAACCAATCAATCATCTATTATGAGGGAAAAAAATTCCCTTGGGTCAATTCAGAATATTCAACCTTCCTTGATGGTTACAATCTTTCTGTTCTAATATCACCCTTGTACATAAATGATAGGTAGAACAAGAGGATGGCACAATTAGTAGACTGATTTTGGTGTCTTGGGTTCAATCCTGGCCTCTGGTGTTGTCTGTGTGGAGTTTAAATGTTTCCTCGAGGTGCTCCAGTTTACTCCCACATCCAAAGATATATAGGTAATTGATTTCTGTAAGTTGACCTAAGTTGAGTGCTGGAACTGGAAAGTTCATGGGAATGTGGGGGGAATAAAATGGGACCAGTGTAAGATTGGTGTAATCATTACTTGATGGTTAACTTAAAATTAGGTTGGCAAAAACTTAGTGGGCAGAAGGGCTTTTTTTGTGCTGTTCGAGTACAGTGGGCTCAGAAGAAACTAGTGAATTACAAACTTTCAATGACTTAGTAACTAAAAGGTTATTTGAACAATAAAATAACGCTGCAAAAATTACAACAACAAAGATACAAGATGAAAAGACATCCATTCTAGTAAGCTCTAGTGGTAATACTGCGGTTATTATACAACATACTTATCTTTTAATTTAGAGATACAGCACGGTAACAGGCCCTTCAGGCTCATGAGCCCATATTGGCTAAGTATTCCCACGTTGCCAATTAACCTTCTAACCGCATAAATCTTTGGAACTTGGGACGAAACCAGAGCACCAACATGGGGAAAACGTACAAACTCCTTATAGACAGTGGTGGATTCAAAGCCAGGTTTCTGGTGGTGTAATTTTATTGCCACCTTCTTGGAGGAAATTGCACAAATAGGGATAAAGACTGAAGGGGCTCAGGCACTATTATCTATTCCCACTGCCTGCCTTTTTGTTTCCTATCCCTTATACCTGCAGTCCTCCCTGTCCTGGAACTTAAGAATTTCCTTCAAAGTCCCCCACTTCTGGGCTTCCAATGTTCTCCTTCCTTTCCACAAACATTGTCTTCAGCTCTTATACCTCCTCCCTCACTGGGTACACTTGCTTACATGCCTGATTCCAGCAATACTCTGACAAGCAGCTTGCAATCCTGGCCACTCTCTCACAGCTACTTTTGCCTTTGGACCCATTCCACTCTGCTCAGGGTCCAGTTCCCTGTGGCTTTCCATCTACAAAGCTGGACTCATTCCCATCTCCAGGTACATACCTGTACACATGCCTGGTCAAGCTCCTAGTCCATTGTCTAGCTTTTGGAAGCGACATTGGGTCACAGACTTTGCCACGAGGGATGCTGTTTCAGAACTTGGTGCTGATGCAGCCAAAAGTACTGCTGCCAATGTTGATGGAAATAAATTGAGGATGTGGAGGAAACAGAATAATTTTAGAAGTTGCAGGATTCCTGTAGGAACATCAGTGCATGTATGTGTGCACATCTCACTCTTATGCCTCTGATGGTCCACTTACTGACACGTGACAGATGATTTTGATGTCTATTCTACCAGTATATACAACCTCATAAACAGACATCCCTTTCTCTTCCCAATAACAACACAGCATAAAGAACTGGATCCCTACTTCAAGCCCTGGAGAAAAGGCGACAACTGTGGTGCTGAGCAATTACTATTCATTTCAAGACATATCAAAGCCCTTCATAATTCACTGCAATACATTTGTTAGAAATGTGCAGAGAAAAAAAAACACAAGAAGCAAATGACCAAAATAATTTCTGGTGCTAGGTGCATTAGAAATATTGAAGCAGCAGAGAGAATCCCTTGCTCTTCTTTGCATATTACTCTGTTACTTTGCCTCTATTTAAGAGAATGGATGATGTCTCTGTTCTAATATCTTATCTGATACAAGCAAATAGAGAACTGTTGATATTGATGAGAGTAGCAGAATGGGGCTTGAATGTCTGGCAGTCATCACATATGCTGCCTCTGAACCTGAATGGTCCTCTTTTTGACAAAAGTTTCATAACTTGATCAAACCAGAAATATTTTCTTTTTTTTTTTAAAAAAAAAACTTACTGTAGATGATGTGACCACACGGTTTGACAATGTTTTCTGGTTCGGTGACTTCAACTTTCGGCTGGATGTAAAACGAGCAGTGATTGATGAGCTCCTGTGCAGCAGCAACAACAAGGACCGTCTCTGTTGTATTCTCCATTATGACGAGTTAACCCAGAAGCTTCAGGAGGGTAGGATGGATTTTGAATCTTCCATTAACTTGGGGTGGGTAGCACAGTGAGGGTCAGTCAAGTCTATGGATTCTATAGCTTCTGACTTTATGCGAAACACGTAACAATGGTGCTAACTCTCTTATTTATTTCTTATAAAATGAATCTCATTAGGGTATGAACGCAGAACACTACAGCACACTGCAGGCCCTTCGGCCCTTGTTGCTGTGCCGACCTAAATATTCCTACAAAAAAAAACTAAGGCCTTCCTACCTCATACCCTTTATTTTTCTTTCATCCATATGCCTGTCTAAGAGTCTCTTAAATGCCACTAATGTTTTAGCCTCCATGACCACCTCTGGCAATGCATTCCAGGCACCCATAACACTCTGTGTGTAAAGAAAAAACTTAACCCTGATGTCTCCTCTAAACCTTCTTCCCTTCACTTTGTACAATGTCCTCTGGTGTTTGCTATTCCCACCCTGGGAAAAAGGGCTGGCTATCTACCTTATCTATGCCTCAGAATCTTGTAGACCTCTATTAAGTCACCTTTCATTCTTCTTCACTCCAATGAGAAAAGTCCCAGCTCTGCTAACCTTGCTTAAGATTTATTTTCCAATCCAGGCAACATCCTGATAAATCTCCTCTGCACCATCTCCATAGCTTTCACATCCTTATAATGAGGTGACCAGAACTGAACACAATATTCTAAGTGCAGTCTCACCAGAGATGTAACATGATCTCTCAACTATTGAACTCAATCCCCTTACTAATGAAGCCCACCATCCCATAGACCTTCCTAACTATTCTATCAACCTGCGCAGCGACCTTGAGAGATGTATGGACTTGGACCTCAAGGTCCCCCTGTTCTTCCACACTGTTAAGTATCCAACTATTAACTCTAAACTCAGCCTTCAGGTTTGACCTTCCAAAATGCATTATCTCACGCTTATCTGGATTGAACTCCATATGTCACTTTTCCACCAAACTCTGAATCCTGTCTATACCTTCTTGTAAACTATGATAACCTTCAACACTATCCACAACTCTTCCAACCTTCATATCATCCGCAAACATACTGACCCATCCTTCTTGATGAATGGACCCACTGCATAGCTGTGGCTGACATGAGAAGAACCCTATCCAAGGTGAACCCACACAAGACAGTGGGACCAGACAACATATCTGGTCGGGTACTGAAGGACTTCACAGACCAATTGACAGAGATCTTCACAGACATCTTCAACACCTCACTGCAGCAGTCCATTCTCCAGGGTTCAAGACAGCCACCATCACCCTGTACCCAAGAGGGTGTCAATAACAGGCCTCAGTGACCTCCACCATTATGAAATGCTTTGAGCGTCTGATGATGGAACACATCAAAGAACACTTCCCAGATATGCTGGACTCATAGAAGAAACTGTTCCACAGATGATGTTATAGCTTTGTCGCTTCGCTCCATCCTGGCCCACCTGGAGAATGATGCCTCATACTGTTCATTGGCTTCCGCTTGACGTTTAATATGATAGTTTCTCAGAGGCTAGTGGAGAAGCTGTCCTCGCTGGGGCTCAACATCCCTTTCTGTTATTGGATCCTGGTCTTCCTAATGGAAAGACCACAGTGTCTCCGGGTCAGTAGCAGAACATCAAACACCATCTCAGAGCACTGGCACACCTTGGGGCTGTGTGCTCAGGCTGCACATGCTCATGCTATTGACCCACGACTGTTGCCAGATCCAGCTCCAACAGTGTCGTCAATTTTTTAGATGACAGCATCAATGATGAGTCACAATTCAGAGGTGGAAAATGTCGTGAAATGGTGTAAGAGTAATATCCTGAGTCTCAATGTGGACAACATGAAGGAGATGATCACGGTCTTCAGGTGGACCAGGAACCACCATCCTCCACTACAGATCAACAACTTTGTAGTAGCAAGTGGAGAGGACAAGTTCCTTGGTGTTCACTTAACTAGTGACCTATCGTGGACACTCAACAGGAAGGCACAACAGTGACTGCACTTCCTGAGAATGCTGAAGTAGGTAAGGCTACCAGCCACCACATGTCATCCTTCTATAGGTGCTCTATCCAGTGCAACCTGGCCAGCTGCATCACAGAATGGTTTAGTTGCTGCAGAGAAATGGATTGGAGGTCAATCCACAGAACCATGAGTGGCAGAGAGGATCACTGGAGTCTCCTTCTCCCATATCGATGTGATCTACCGGATTGTTGTCTGAAGAGGGCGCACAAAATCATTGAGGATCCCTTCCACCCTGCACACAGCATCTTTCATTTGTTCCCGTTGGGGATGAGATACAGGAGAACTGTATACAGGCACCCACAACACTGTGTGTATATAAAAAAAACTTAACCCTGATGTCTCCTCAGAAAAGCTTCCCACAGGGAGCGAGAATGCTTAACGACCAAAGGAACTGCTCACACTAACCATACGAGACTCTCATATGTACAAAACATTATTTATTTATTTAAATAGATGAAATACTACATTGTATTGTTTGTTTATGTCTAGTTGTGTATTCTGTATGTTTAGTACTGAGGACCGGAGAACACTGTTTCGTCAGGTTGTACTTGTACAATCAGATGCCAATAAACTTGACTTCTGCTTCTTCATGTAGATCAGTGATTTTCAAACTTTTTCTTTCCACTCACATACTACTTTAAGTAATCCCTATGCCATAGATGCTTTGTGATTAGTAAGAGATTATTTAAGATGGTATGTGGGTGGAAAAAGTTTGAAAACCACTGTTTTAATCATAGCTAATTGACTCGTTTTCTGCACGGTTTCATAACTCTAAGGAATGACAAGTTTTCTCAAACAAAATATTTCATTAACAATTGGGTCTAGAACAATGGTTCTCAACCTTTTTTCTCTCCATTCGTATACCACCTTAAGTAATCCCTTACTAAACACAGAGCACCTATGCCATAGGGATTACTTAAGGTGGTATGTGAATGAAGAAGAAAGGTTGAGAACCACTATATGACTACCATATAATTCTTATGAGGCTTTCCTGTTTTTTGCTTCATAAATGTAATGTATGCTTCCTTCTTCTTAACTAACTGCCTCGCCTCTTTTATCAACCATGATTCCCTTTTCCTTCCAATCTTTTCCTGATCTCAGTGGGACAAACTCACTGTGGTAAAGTGTTCTGTGCAATTAGCACTCACTAGATCCTCACACATCTTTTGTATGATGTGTAGCAGTGTAACAGATGATGTACAGCTGTTGCCGTGAAGCTCTTTACAGTTCACTTCCTTTGTAACAAAGAGACAATGTTAATAAAGATCTCAGAAGTTCACTGATATTTTTCTTGTTTCTTAGGAACTATTTTTAAAGGGTTCAAAGAAGCTGAAATAAGTTTTCCACCGACGTACAAATTTGACACTGGTTGTGATGTGTATGATAGTAGTGCCAAGAAAAGGACCCCCTCTTACACGGTAATGGAAGAAGCTTTTTTTTTGTAAGGAACAACATTGTTTTCCTTGAAGATCAGAGTGGTTGATTTTGTATGGAATCAAAAGAAATGGGGGAGATCTTAATTTTTTTTCATCAGTATTCACTCAACGAGCACAGAGTTGTGTGAAGTAAGGAAGACAAACAGTGAGGTCATAGAACCTCTACAGATTAAAGAGGAGGAAGTGTTTGCAGTCTTAAAGCAAATAAAGGTGGATAAATCCCCAGGGCCTAAAAAGATATTCCCTCAGACCTTGAGGGAGGCTAGTGTAGAAATTGCAGGGGCTCTGTCAGAAATTAAGAAGAATTTGGACAGGTACATGGATGGGAGGTATGGAGGCCTAATGGACAGGGTGCAGGTTAGTGAAACTAGTGAAAAGAAATGGTCCAGCACAGACTAGAAAAGCTGAATGGCCTATTTCTGTGCTGTAAGCTTCTAATGAATACCCTCGTGCTTTGACTCTCTTTAACTCTGTTTTTGTTTGTTTATTCTGCTACTCATCAGAGAACCTGAGCTTATTCTTATAAGAAAACGTTAAAGGGCAATTCATCAGAAGTTCTCACAATTGAGGGATTTTAATTTAGACATATAGCACAGTAACAGACCATTTCAGCCTGCCACCCAATTGACCTACAACGACGGTATGTTTTGAACGGTGGGAGGAAATCAAGAGCTCCGAAGGAAATCCACACAGACTTGGGGAAGAACGTACATACTCCTTACTGACAGTGTGAATTCGAACCTTGATTGCTTGCACTGTAACAACTAACCATGCTGCCGATTTCAGTAACCATAACCATTTCAGACTAAATAAAATGAGGAAGACTTTCATTGGGAAGAGAGTCAACAAAGAGACATATTAACTTGAAGGGAAAGACATTTTTAATATGCCAATTTGTCATGATCATTAATGTGATTCAGATTTTGTGGTGGAAGATGATTCTGTGTGGATTTTCAACAGGAAACTTGATGCAAGTTTAAACAAAAAAGTGAGACTTCTGGAGAAATAGATGTTGAGATAGGTATTTCAAAGACTGAATTAGCAGGACAGTAGAACTGAAGGAAGGGACTTTGTGTTCCACAAGAAAAGTGTACTTTCAATTTGGGTCATGATTATAATGTAGGAAATATGGTTGCCAATATGCTTACAGCAAGTACCCACAAATAGCAACAAATATTGAGAAAGGGTGTGAAGAAATTCCTACTCATTGAGGTCTTAGTTTCATATCAGAAACATGATGCTGGAAACAATGAGAAGGTGGAGGTCGTGCAGTATCTGTGAAGACAAGACGACGTTTTGGTTTGGGACCCTTTCTTAACACAGCGTCTTGAAAAAGGATCTCACTTCAAAAGGTTGACTACCCTTGAGTTCATATCAAGCCACAAGGCAGAAACTTTAATTCTCTTATTCCTCTGATTTTGCAGGACAGAATCATTCACAAGAGTCGGCAGAAAGGTGACATCCTTGTGGTTAAGTATGGCTCCTGTGCCTCTATCAAAACCTCGGACCATAGACCTGTCTACTGTTTCTATCAAATCAAGATTCGACCCGGAAGAGACAAGTGAGGCATTTTATTTCCCCTTTTGTGCTCTTCTAGGATCCCAAATGAGGTTGAGAAACCATTTTCTGTTCAGTATCCACATGTTGTTATCTTTACTGGGTCTATGATAACGGTTTCTCTGGGAGAACAGAGGTTCCTTGAAGAGCTATCATGTGAAAACTATCCAGAAAGGGGCAACAATAAAAAAGGCACTGAAGACTGGCTCATTATGAAACAGAGTTAGATATTGGGGAATATGTGCAGTCGAGTGTTTCAGAATGTTTCTGTGCACATTAAACCTTTTTGCTTTGTTCCTCCAGCATTCCACTGTGTGCCGGTCAGTTTGGCAGGGATATTTACTTGGAAGGAATAAAGAGACGGTTCCTCAGGCAGCAGAAACAACATATTTTATTGGACCAGAAGAGCAGTACAGTCTGCAGTGTCTCCTGACCCAACCAACATAAATCAACAAACTTCTTTAATCTGCTCATTCATTATAGCAGCAGGATGAAGAGATGCCTTGATCTGAGAGCACCATGGCAAAGAATGCTGATCGTAAGCCTGACCATGCACAGCAGGAACCCTCCACACAGACCAGCCATCCACAAGGAGAAAGGACAATGCAGGCAAGGATGTCATGCAACCCAGTAATATGTAAAGTACAACTCTGATTACCCAAAATGATTGGGACTGGGCCTCCATCGGATAAACGGTTTTTTTATGGATAACTGGTCATTTTTTTTAAAAATAGCCCAGTAGCAACAGCAAATCACTTGTAACAGTGTTTAAACAACAAACAAACAACAATGGAAAGCTTTTTAAGCATTAAAATAATGTTTAATTCTCACCCAAAAAAATGCAGGCCACTGCTGATCACTGACACCTCCCCACCGAAGTCCTTGCTCCTGTTCGGGGACCCCACTGGGACTAGAAATTTTTCTGACCACTTTAGGATGGGAGACAGTGGCACGTAGTTTGAGAGGGAGAGTTGGAGAAAAAAGTCAATAGGGGAAGGTAAAGAAGAAATGGAAAGAGAGAGGGGTGGGAGTTACCTGAAACGAGGACAATCGTCGTTCGAATTTCATGTCGAGTGAATTTTTTTTTCAACGTGAGGTCAGTTAGACTCCGAAAAATTTTTGGATAAATGATCGTTTCGGATATCCTAATTTATCCAAAATTTAAATTTTTTTTGGATAAATGAGGATTTCAGAGAATCCAAATTCAGATCATTGGAGTTGTACTGTAATAGCAGTGTTCACATTAATCCATATGTTTTACCTTTTTTTATATATTTGGTGGCTTCTTATTTTGACACATTGTAAATGTATATCAGACACTTTCAAACTAAATGTTGGAACTTAAAACAGTTTATCATGTTATTTCCAAGGCTCTCCCTCCTGAAGGATTCCTAGATTTGGATCCCCAGAAGGTCTAATAATGATGAGGTTAAGTGTCCATTCTTAGAACAAAGTGTGTAACTCCAAGGAGGTGTAATATCTTGATAATATCCTGAGCTCACTGATAAGATTACTTTATTGACATGTAATAGTACAGAACATGTAATGCTACATGAAATTTCCTTCTGCCTTCTCTAAGGCAGACAGCAAGTCGCCATTAGTATCCCCTGAAGTCCCTTGCAGTACGCAAAAGCAAGTCCCTTCAGACTCACAAGACTCCTGTTCAATTCATCACCAACCTGAGTTCCAGATCCAAACCTCTGACACGTTCAGGAATCCTTCAGCACCTTCTGTCCCTCAACACCCACTTTTTTAAAAAAATTTTAAAAAAAATTTTCACACTATGAACCATATTTACCAAAATGCACACAAACATTTCCCTCTTGAATATACAGTGTCATTTTCTCCCCTCCCCCCCCCCTTCTTCCCACCCACTAAACGTTCAACATATACAATAAACCCATTAAACAATGTCATCACACAATGAAAATAAACAAGAAAATTGTGTCATCTACTTTTACACACTGGGTCAGTTCATTTCGTCTTCTTCTCATTCTGTCATTTTAGGGGGTGGAAGTCTGCGGTAGGCCCTCTCTGTTGTGTTCCATGTACGGTTCCCAAATTTGTTCTAATACTGTGACGTTATCTCTTAAATTATATGTTATTTTTTCCAATGGAATACATTTATTCATTTCTATGTACCATTGCTGTACTCTCAGGCTCTCTACTGATTTCCAGGTTGACATTATACATTTTTTTGCTGCAGCTCAGGCTATCATAATAAATCTTTTTTGTGCTTCATCCAAATCGAGGCCTAGTTCTTTACTTCTTGTATTACTTAGAAGAAAGATCACTGGATTTTTTGGTATGTTGCTTTTTGTGATTTTATTTAATACCTGATTTAGATCTTTCCAAAACATTTCCACTTTCTCACATGCCCAAACTGCATGTAATGTTGTTCCCGTTTCCCTCTTACAGCAAAAACATCTGTCTGATACAGTTGGGTCCCATTTTAACTTTTGGGGCATGGTGTATATATAGCCTGTGTAACCAATTATATTGTAACATGCGTAACCTCGTGTTTATTGTATTTCTCAGTTCTGGAGCATAGCTTTTCACATTTTTTTATTTTTTATCTTTATGTTTAGATCTTGTTCCCATTTTTGTTTGGGTTTACAGCTTATTTCATCGTTCTCTTTCTCTTGCAGTTTGATGTACATGTTTGTTATAAATCTTTTAATTGTCATTGTGTCTGTAATCACATATTCAAAGCTGCTTCCTTCTGGTAACCTCAGCCTGCTTCCCAATTTGTCCTTCAAGTAGGTTTTCAGTTGGTGGTATGCAAACATTGTACCGTGAGTTATACCATATTTGTACTTCATTTGTTCAAAAGATAATAAATTATTTCCCAAAAAACATTTTCTATTCTTTTGATCCCTTTTCTCTCCCATTCTCTAAAGGAAAGGTTATCTATTGTGAAAGGGATTAGTTGATTTTGCGTCAATAATAATTTTGGTAGTTGGTAATTTGTTTTTTTTCCTTTCTACATGAATCTTCTTCCAAATGTTGAACAGATGGTGCAGTACTGGTGAACTCCTATGTTGCACCAGCTTTTCATCCCACTTATGTAGTATATGTTCTGGTACCTTCTCCCTTATTTTATCTAGCTCTAATCTGGTTTTTCCCTTGTTTGATAAAAATCTGATAAATATCTTAATTGTGCTGCTCTATAATAATTCTTAAAGTTTGGTAGCTGTAAGACCCCTTGTTTGTTCCATTCTGTTAATTTATCAAGCGCTATCCTTGGTTTCCCCCCTTTCCATAAGAATTTCCTTATTATTTTCTTTAACTCCTTGAAGAATTTCTCTGTTAAGGGAATTGGTAATGATTGAAATAGGTATTGTATCCTTGGGAAGATATTCATTTTAATGCAATTTACCCTTCCTATCAGTGTTAGTGGTAAATGTTCTAAGTCATCTTGTAATTTCTTCAATAATGGCTGATAATTTAATATGTATAGATGGCCTAGATTATTATTTAGTCGAATACCTAGGTATCGGATTGCTTGTGTTAGCCATTTAAATGGTGATTCTTTCATAAACTTTTTGAAATTCGCATTATTCATTGGCATCGCTTCACTTTTATTTGCGTTGATCTTGTACTCCGATACTTCTCCATATTCCTTCAATTTCTTATGTAATTCTTTTATTGATAATTCTGGTTCTGTTAAGTATACTATGATGTCATCTGCAAATAGACTGATTTTATATTCCTTCTCTTTTATTTTATTTTCTGTTCTTATCAGTTCTGCCAATGGTTCTATTGCTAAAGCGAACAGTGAGTGAGATAGTGGACATCCCTGCCTAGTTGACCTGCTTAATTTAAATTGGTTTGATATATATCCATTTACTGTCATTTCTGCCAATGGTCCCTTATATAATGCTTTAATCCAATTAATATATTTCTCTGGTAGGTTGAACCTCTGTAGTACTTTGAATAAATAATTCCATTCTACTCTGTCAAAGGCTTTCTCTGCGTCTAAAGCAACCGCCGCTGTTGGCATCTTATTTCCTTGTACTGCACGGATTAAGTTAATGAACTTACAGATATTGTCCGTTCTTCATCTTTTCTTAATAAATCCAGTTTGATCTAGTTTTACTATTTTTGGTACACAGTCGGCCAATCTGTTTGTTAATAGTTTAGCTATTATCTTATAATCTGAGTTAAGTAGAGATTGGTCTATACGATGCTGGTGTTAGTGGATTTTTCCCCGTCTTAGTTATTACTGTAACTATTGCTGTTTTACATGAATCTGGCATGTTTTGTGTTTCTTCAATCTGGTTGATTACTTCCAGGAGAGGAGGAATTAACAAGTCTTTAAATATTTTATAGAATTCTATTGGGAGTCTGTCCTCTCCCGGCATTTTATTGTTCAGTAGCTTTTTTAATATATCCTGTATTTCCTCTATTTCAAATGGTTTTATCAATTTGTTTTGCTCCTCTTCTTGCAATTTCGTTAGTTCAATTTTAGCTAGAAACTCATCTATTTTGTCTTCTTTCCCTTCATTCTCAGTTCGATATCATTGCTTGAAGTTTTCATTGATCTCTGTTGGGTTATATGTAATTTGTTTGTCCTTTTTCCTTGATGCCAATACCGTTCTTTTAGTTTATTCTGTTTTAAACTGCCAAGCTAGTATTTTGTGCGTTTTTCCCTGAACACCTTCTTGAATCAGATAACTGGTTCCTGTGATCCATTCTCCCCCTGTGTGGGTTCCCTGATCACAAGTCACCCGCAGCCTGTGTGAATACCTCAGCATTGAGACCCTTGCTGGTCTGCTGCCATAGTTACCGGCCAGTAAGGTCATTTCCTCTGCTTCTCCTCAAAGGGGAGGGGGCACGTGTGTTCTCCCTGTTTCTGGTGCCTGAAAAGATCTGCTGCTTCTTTGGAGTCTGCAAAGCCTCGTGGCTGCTGCCAAGCACAGGCGCCGCCATCTTGGGCACAGATAGAGTTGCAGGATTTTACTTACAAATACCATCGGCTCCTTTAAAAGGCCATTTAAAGCCTGTACACTGGCATTATAACTGGGCGGTTGAATCCATCAGAGCAGCACTGTGTCTCCATTCTCCTGGGTCTGCACCAGCAGCAACACTGTCATAACAACAGCTCTGGCAACGCCACCATTTTATCAGAGTTTTGCAATCCTGCTGAGATGCCTTGAATCTAAAAAGCTTTAATTACTTCAATTAAAAAGTTGGTATCAAAGAAATTTGTGAACACAAGCTACAACCAACTGGTATTTTGGCCTATTTTTATTTAGAAGGACAATTATTAAACAATAGCACCACCTGAATGTTCCAAGAACCAGCTTCTCCTTGTAGTGACCACTGAATGCAGATTTTAACTGGGGATACAATGAACTGCCTGCTCACATTAGTGTCCTATTAACCAGTGGTTCCAAGAGATCGAATTTAAACCGTATTAGAGCATACATCTACATTCTTCCTACAGCTAATAAAAGTGAGAAACTGGAACTTTGGGGCTTAGTGGTTTACTGAAGGAAGGGAATGAAACATAGGTAACTGAGTACAGCAGCCTTGGCGATTGATTCTGCTCAGGGATCTCCAAGTATCTCCAAGATCTCAGGGATGCCCCTCACTAGAGGCAGAACTTGCATGTCCTCCCATCAGATAGTTCAAAAGTACCAAGAACCTCTGAATTTCAATCCTATTTTCTTTAACACAAGCATAATTTATATATACAGTGACCTATTTTGATTTCACTGATTTTGAATGTGTTTAAGAATATTCTTAAATATTGTGGTTGTAGGAGGATTTATCAACTGTTGATCTTACCCACATCACAAACGGTCCTGTTGGAGCACCTACAATCCAGATTCCATTGCCTTGCATCTGGTACTGATAGGATTAGATCAACCAGAAATTGGAGGAGGCTTGTATGAAAGAGAAACATCAACATGTGCAAAATAGCAACAGGTATGGGGGAGGGGGCTCAGCAGGGCCTACAGACCAGGTGGGAGAAACAGCAGAGGATACAAAGAGAGGCACTGGAAACTGGTATATAGTTTTCAGCTTTTCCTCCACACTTATTTGGTGGAAGAAGCCAGGAAGAGGATAAATCAAGTAAAAGGTGCCTTACATTGGATAAACTAAGACTGACATTGAAGGAGATGGCATACAATGTGCGGTTACAGAATGATAACAATCCAGGAGCAGATGAATTATAGCAGAATCACAAAACAAAGTAGTCACAATGTTATTTTAAAAGTTTCAGCTTACTCTTTATATAAAATCAAGCAGTTCTCATCACAAAACCCATTTCCCCTCTATTTACAAACAATTTTCACTTTACAGAAGCAGCTCATGGAGAAACAACCATCAGAAACCTGGAGTATCCAAATAGTTTCTCTGTTCAGTTGGAAAATAGGAGCTGTTCAACGGAATAGCCTGTAAATACGGGGTAGGCGGCCATCTTTGCTGGTCAGTGCCTGCTGGATGTGCTCATATGTTGGCAAATCACTGAGGTCCCCCAGCGCTGCCACAGCTGGCTTACTGCGCATCATTTTAGCCGTGACCCTCTTGATGTCATCTGCTGTCACTTGCCCTGTAAGTGCAAATGTCTTTGTTAGTTCTGTGCAGCCCTCTTGCAATGCCAATCAAACTCTGTGCTGACATTTTTTTTTCTTGTTGCATAGGGCAGCTGGCAAGGGATGCATTTGGAATTTATGGGGAACAGGAGGAGGCCAAATTTAGGGGTTTCAAGAAAGCCACAATTAAAATGCAGTCTCTAACTAACAATGTGCAGTTGGTCACCAGTGATTTAGATGTTTACTGAACTGCTCCAACCAAAGGACATAGATAAATATCAAGATATACTGGAGTGATACCAAAAAAATGCAGGAGACCATGCACACTGAGACGATGTCCCAAAGCTGGATTAAACAGAAAAAACCTATTCTGGTGTTGGAAGAGATTGCATTGTATGTTTGAATTTACACAAGTCTGTGAAAATCAAAAATAAAATATTCAAAAAAAAAAGGAAAAACCTTTCTTTCAGCAAAAAAATTAGTAAAATTAATTTACCTGGCATGTTGTGATAAAGTAGCACAGCCTGAAAGGGTGGCTGAGCAGATTGTCAAAAATTCCAATAACCTAGAATTCATTCATTTGGAAATCCTGAGCCTTCAGTTCCTGGGTCACTGGAAATAATGTGCTGGGGGCACAGAATGCAAGAGGAGCAAGCAGCCAGAGCTGGGGTCTGACAGCAAGCCGATTTGTAGATGGAGTAGTGATTAGTCAGAGCCCAAGTTAGTTTGTGGGAAGGTACATGGCTGGAACCAGGAGAACTTGTCTATTTCCTGCTCTTTCACTGGAAAATTCATCATACTACTGGGTAAACAAGAGAAAAGTGTTTGCATATTAGAGTAATCATCCAGAAAATGAGCTAGTCCTGCATCACCAAAGGCCCAAAGATGATGGAAATTTAACTATAGTAACCTTCACATGGAAAATGGATAAAAAAGCATAATGACGTTGAATTAAACTACTAATGGGGCAACATAATCACAGTGAATGGCTCTTCCCTTTGTATACTTTGTTACTGTGGAAGTGATGGTGGTGGGGTAGGTAAGGGAAGAGCAGGATTGAGGGTGAAAGATGCACTAAAGTGTTCTGCATGAGTAATTAAGATCAAATTAAAATTTTGAAGAGATTCTCATTTATCAATTCCTGTTCAGCTTCTACTTACCTATTAGTCTGCAGAGCTCCAGAGGGAGTTTGCGGATTCCTGTGGCCAACACCTGTCTTCCCACGTCCTCAAAGATAACTGGCCGAGACTCTAAGTTCATCATCAGCATGGACTGCAACTGGGTCTTCGCTCTTTCCAGTTCCATCTGACAACAAATGAAGCAATAATAAACAAGGGTTCATCTATACTTATGTACTAATCCTGATGATCCTGTCATACTCTGATTGAGAGAGTTAAACTCCCACTCTCCCCTTTCATCATTGTTCCCAAGGCAAATACTTAATGAAAGAGAATCTGGCTCTTTAATTTATCTTCCATGAAATGCTCCCAGGGCATAGGCTCACACTAAAATTACAAACTAGAAATGGTACAATTTTATACTTGATCCAAGAACAAACTGTCTCTCCAATATTTCATTCAAAATAAAGTATCTTCAACAGGACCACGTTCCTTTGAATTAGCACTGGAAGTCTTTCCATTGGATTCAATATCAAACTCTATGTAGCTTGAATTAATAACAAGTTAACTGCCAACCACTGATCCAAAGTTATGAACATAAGATTATAAACACATGGGATTTTCTCTCCCTCTCTCTTTCTGTGCATCTCTGTCTGAATTTTCTCCCCACTTCTTCAGTGTTCCCTATCCAAGTGATAGTCCTTTTACATCCACTCACCTCCCCCACTGAACCAGCCATCTGGATGAATTCTCGAGTGATAATTTCCACCATCTCCCTGACCTGCAACACAAGTAACAATTAATGGGAGCACCTAAACTATAGGCTAATACAGAAGAAATAAATAGTGCAATAATGATTTGATACCTGTCTAGGATCTGCACTGGCATGGATACACAAGAGCCCAGTATCCTCATAGCTGTGGTGATAGGCAGTAGCATTGTACATCCAATGGTGTCTGCAGGAAAGAATTAATTATTAAAACTAATCTTGCATCTTAATGGATTGGGATCTACAAGCTGACTCATTACTCAATTTGTAGAATTGGCTGATAGCATGCTTATCTCCGGGTCAGAAGGCTATAGATTTGTGTCCTACCCAAGAGACTAGGTCCTACATTCCACGCTAACATCTGAACTGAAGAAGCATTGTACACTCAGGGAGCCATTCACATGAAAAGTTGATCAAAATATTGTTCAACCTCTCGGATAGACATTAAAGATGTAGGAAAGAGGGAAAGTTCCAGTCAAAATTTATCACTCATGCAACCTCAGATCAACTGGTTACTGGTTCAGTGTTTATGGGACCATGATGCTTCCTACATTTAACTTGGACTACATTTCATAAAGGTAGTTTAGGACATCCTGATATATGAATGACTATTAGTATTTAATTTGCAGAATTTCAGACTTTGTAATAACCCAGCCCAAGAACTGAGTTGTATTATTTTCTTTCTTCAAGAAGACATACAGGTACAGAAAATATACCAACATTATTATTAACTAAATTAATACACTGTCAAGAGCCACAAAAAAAAGGGAGAAAAATAAATATTTACAGTTGGCAAATAGAAAAGTGTGATGTTGAACAGTACACACTGATATTTGGTGGTCTCAAAGGTTCACAAAGCCAAAAGCTATTGGAAAAAAAATAGATGTTTTGTTGTTTGTTATGGTTGTAGATGAGGATTCCAAGGAGGCTGCAAAATTATCAACACCCCATTATCTTTGTTAATTACAAATTACAAACATATAGCAAAATTATTAGCAAATAGACTAACAAATTATTTACCAAAATTAGTGAAATCAGACCAGATTTGTTAAAAATAGATCAGCTGACAATGTGTGTAAATTTATTAACTTGGAAAGAAACAAACAATTGTAGTAGCATTAAATGCTGAAAATACATTTGATAGGCTTGAATGGAGTTTCTTGTTTAAAGTATTAAAAAAATTTAAAGTACCAGAACAATTCATTAACTGGATAAGGCCTTATATAACAATCCCAAGGCAAGAGTATTGATTAACAGATATATCTCAGATTCTTTCTCATTAAATAGGTCAATTAGACAGGGATGTCCACTATCACTTTCCCTTTTTGTTTTAGCTATAGAACCATTACCAGAATTGATAATTAACTGTGCCACCCAAATGGAAGGTAAGATCAGATAAAACAATAAAGGGAATAAAAATAAACGATGAAGAATTTAAAATTAGCCTATTTGCTGACGATATTATTGTGTATTTAACTCAACCCAAAAAGTCAATAAAGACATTACATACTAAATTGAAGAATACAGTGGAGAATCAGGATATAAAGTTAACACTGATAAAAGTGAAGTAATGCCAATGAACACAGCTGATTATACACATTGTAAACAGGAATCTCCTTTTAAATGCCAGATGCAAGCAATACGCTATCTAGGTAATAGACAATAATTTAAATCATCTTTAAATTAAACTATCAAACACCATTTAAAAAGATCCAAGACTATCTAGAAAAATGGAAAGACTTAGCTATAACTCTGATAGGGAGGGTTAGCTGTATAAAAATGAACGTATTTCCGAGATTACAGTTTTTTTTCCTCCCAATCATTATTCCCTTATCGGAAAACTTTTCCAAACACTAAATAAATTAATAAGAACATTTCTATGGAAGGGTAAGAAATTAAGAGTGGTGTTGGACAAGTGAACATGATCATATAAACAAGGGAGTTGCCAATAACCAAATTTTAAAAAATACTACAAGGCACTCAATTAAAATTTTTGTCAGACTTCTATCAACTAGGGGAGAAACCTGCTTGGCTCAAGATAGTTATATAAATTAGAAGAGAATGTTTCTAAACATTTAATTTATAAATGGAATGAGAAATTAGTAAGGAATAAAAATACACCAATATTACATCACATATTAAAAATATGGAGTAATATACATTTAGAAAGAGGGATGGTAAACTGTCAAATACCAAACATGTTGTTAAAGCAAAATCAATCAATTATTTTTACAATGAACATTTAAAAAATAAAAGATTGGTTTTTGGGTAATATTTTCATGACATTTGATCAACTGAAAGATAAATATGAAATATCGAATAATACAATATTTTCTTATTATCAATTAAAAACATATTTAAAGAAGATAGGAACAAGTTTAAGGCTACCTGAGTCAAGCTGTTTGAATATATTGCAGGCACATTGATAGTTTAAAAATGTATTAAAATATGTACATTAAATTACAAAACAATAAAAATGATAAAGAAATGTACAAATCAAAACAATGTTGGGAAAGAGGATTTAAATATACAGATAAAAACAAAACGGTCTCAACAATGTATTATGATAAATACAATAAATACTCGGTATCATATGAAACAAAATAATTTGTTACATAAATTATAAATTACATCTCAAAAATTAAAAGAATTGAATCAGACATTATCAAATAAATGCTTCCGTTGTAAACAAGAAATTGGTACAATACAGTGTACTGCATTCAATTTGGACATGTGAGAAAGTAAAATGTTTCTGGGATGAATTGAATCTACTATTAAATCAATAAACAAAAAATAAAATACCTAAAGATCCAAAAAATGTTATCTTAAGTATCTAATATCTTATCCACGCTGCTGAAGATCCAGCTGCGCTGGATGGGTCACGTCTCCAGAATGGAGGACCATCGCCTTCCCAAGATCGTATTATATGGCGAGCTCTCCACTGGCCACCGTGACAGAGGTGCACCAAAGAAAAGGTACAAGGACTGCCTAAAGAAATCTCTTAGTGCCTGCCACATTGACCACCGCCAGTGGGCTGATAACGCCTCAAACCGTGCATCTTGGCGCCTCACAGTTTGGCGGGCAGCAACCTCCTTTGAAGAAGACCGCAGAGCCCACCTCACTGACAAAAGGCAAAGGAGGAAAAACCCAACACCCAACCCCAACCCACCAATTTTCCCTTGCAACCGCTGCAATCGTGTCTGCCTGTCCCGCATCGGACTGGTCAGCCACAAACGAGCCTGCAGCTGACGTGGACTTTTTACCCCCTCCATAAATCTTCGTCCGCGAAGCCAAGCCAAAGAAAGATATCTTATATTTTATCTAATATAAATGATAAAGACTTACAGTTAAAATTGGATAGATCTCAAAAACAATTAATTATGACTGCTTTAGCAGCAGCAAAAAATGCACAGCGACAACTTGGAAAATGGAAACATCTTTGAAAAAAAATTACCTATAATTTAAGAGATAATTTTGGACAATTTAAAAAAATCTGGGAACCAGACTCAAACCTTCAATTCTCAAATGGATAGTACAATGGAGGTTACCGAATACATTATATATATTATTCATGGAGTCAATAAAAATAGGGTAATAACCAGATAACACCCTTTTTTTTAATTTTGCCTTAATTTTGGGGGGTGGAGAGGGAGGAGGGATGGGGTGAAAATGGAAAATGTCACTATATATGATGTATGTAGAGCATATAGTTTTGAATTATTGTGACTTATTAAATAATTTTTTTAATAAAAACACCCCATTATCATTCATTACACGCTATCCCTCCAACATTAGGGCTTCCTCCTCATCTAATCCTTTTGTGAAAGGTAGCAGAAAGCATAGGTAGGTGGTCTAATGATCTTCAAACTGCACCCCCCACCAGCGCCAGGCTTTAGAGTGCTATCCACAGCCCTGCATCAATCTCTGACATTGCCATTGCTGAACCTGATTCTCAGCATCTACTCATCTCTGCAACTCTTGCCCAAATCCAGCACATCTCCTGGAGTACTGTGTGGCAGAGCACTGAGAGAGGCTCCAGGACTGACCTGTTTAAGACATTGAGGTAGAGTCTGGTGAACATGCCCTTCCCTGGTCCCCCGGCTGAGAACGAGCCCCCGCCACCCATCATCATGTTCAGCACGGCAAAAGGAATGAAATCTTCCTCCTGAAATCAAGAAAATTATTTTTCATGAACACTCTTTGATCACAGAGTGTTCCCCTCCTCTACCTGCTTCCCAAATGCCCTACTGCAATGGTGCACATCACCACTGCAGTATGATACATGGAATGCATTAGAAAAGGTTGACTCCAGTCACTCACCTCTGGAACTTGGATCATAACCAACCTGATTATAGAGTCAATTCTTTACAAGACAGAATTAAAGGTGGCCAAGCACAGGTGTTCAAAATCATGGTGTTAGTAATTGGTCACAGATTTTTTTTTTCACCTGTCTTATAAATTTTAATTAAAAAAAATTTTTCTTTTAAAATTATTTTTATTGAGTTTTATCATACAATCATAAGTCCATATAAATTAAATAATATACATTTGGATTGGTATATATAGAAATAATAATACATGGATTCATTCTAATCTAAACATATAGTGAACAGTAAAAAAGAAAAGGAAAGGAAAAAGAATAAAGGTTGATTATAAAGATCTAACCAAGGTATTCAAGCAGACTTGAAATCGAGTAACAGTCTCCGGAGACCCGACGAAACGTACCCATTTACTGGATCCCCACGCCTTGATCATATCAATTATAAAAGTAAGCTATAAATGGACCCCCAAATCTTATCAAAAGAGATCTTAATCTTCCTAACATTGTCTGATATTTTCCCAAACTTAGAAAGGGCATAATATCCAGTATGGGTGGAAAGTTCTCTTTCCATTGAAGCAATATTCCTCTTCTACCCAGTAATGTAGAAAATGCTAAGACCTGTTTTTGGTTAGACGTTAAATATACATTTACATCACTGGAGAAGCCAAGCATTGCAATCAACAGACGGTTCTGAAAATAGTTGTCCAATATTCTGCTAAATTGGGACAAAACCAAAACATGTATATCAAAGAGGCTTCAAATCTTTTACATTTGTCACACAATGAGTTGATAACTGGGTAGATTCAAGTGAGCTTAACTTTAGACAAATGTACTCCATGCACCACTTTAAATTGAATCAAACTGTGCCTAGCACATAATGATGAGTCATGGATAAGAGCCAAAATTAAAATCCAATCTTCTGAAATAGACATATTAAGATCATTCTCCCATTCAGTTTGATCCTAATTAAAGAAACTGTTTTTAAATTCATTATTTTAAGAATAAGATATAACTTTATGTAAAAATTGTAATTCAAAAAGTTTGTCTATGAAATTCAGATCTGGAAGATATAGAAATACTGAAATTTTAGAATGAATAAAATGTCTAATTTAATATATAAAAAAGTGTGTTTGGAAGATTAAATTTCATTGTCAATTGTTGTAAAGATGCAAAATTTTGTTGGATTAAAAGATCATTACAAGTTTTAATTCCTGGATGATGTCACACATTTTAAATGACTGATTAAAAAGCTCATGAACAAATGAGAACTATTAAAATTTGGAATGTATTACAATGTTACAATCTCAAATTTCAAATTGCAACTAAACCAGTGTTTGAAATAAATAATTTTTCAGGATTATGGAAATAGCACTAACAATTGGGCTAAATTAGCATCAAAAAGCATACCACATCCAGTGACAGGTAAAACCTCAAAAACGAAAAATCCAGGAAAAAATCATAAGACTAAATTGTGCACTAATCAGCACACATATGCTTTATAAATTTAAATTTAGGCATATAAACATACAGCATGGTAACAGGCCATTTAGGCCCATGAGCCCTGTGCCACCCAATTGGCCTAAAACCTCTGATACATTTTGAATGGTGGGAGGAAACTGGAGCACCCATAAGAAACCCACATAGACACAGGGAGAACATACAAACTCCTTACAAACAGCATGGGATTCGAACCCAAGTCCCGATTGCTGGCGCAGCAACAACATTGCGCTAACTGTTTCATTAACTGTGCCACCCAAATGGAAGGTAAGTTGGTAAGATTCCACAAGCCTATCCCAAGACTCTCCTGGATGTATAGTTCATACAGTAATCATAGACCCATTACATCCAATCCTGCACCATTTGTTATTCTGATTCAAAGGGTGCTCAGGATGGAATAACCCTGTGCTGGACCCTAGGGGACATACCAGAGAAATGAACAACATCCTGGACTAGCAAACACAGAAGCTGGAAAGAGACTCGGTGGATCTGGTAGCATCCATGGAAGGAAATGGACAGTTTAATTCAAGATCCTTTATTAAGGGAAGGTCTCAAGTTCTATCACTGGTTTTCCTCGGCTAAATCCTCGAGCTGATAACCTAAAATTATTTACATTTCTCTTGAATCTCCTGGAAAGAAAGTCTGAATATGCTTTTCTTAATCATGGAAACTAATGTCCTTAAGTTTAAGTTTATTTGTCACAAAAATACCTATTTCAGTGAGAAGGGTTCTGGAAACAGACCAACAGGTTAACATTACATACAGCTGTATAATGAACTCAATTTACAGAGTATAGGATCACAATGAAAAGAAAGGTCAATTAGTATTAAGCAAGGACTGCATGATAGCATTGTCCATGATCGAAATTTCTAAATGTTACCAACCTATCCTGTTCTATATCAGTCACAACCCAGTCATTAAATGCTAGTGTTGAGAGTGTTGGATTTCTTTATACAAGAAAAATTTTAACAATGCATGTACAGTACAGCAAGGAATTGATACAACAATGAGCACAAGAGCAGAGGATAGTTCAGAGTGAACCACGTTGGCTTGGGACTGGAATCATCCACAGAACAAGACATGAAATGGATGGACAATATGGAGGATACTACTCTGAAGAGCATCAGTATATTTGGCTTCAGCGAAACTTATTCATTTTAACAGATCTATTATTTTATTCAACCTTTTTTAAAAGCTAAATTCAAATTTTCAACCTGCCCAGAATGGATTTAAACTCCCTTTCCCCAGACTTTTAAGACAAGTAACAGACCACTTGATGTCACAAGTAAAGCAGTTTTATAATAAAATTACACTCACCAGGAAGGAACAGCTTTCTAGCCCAATCATAATGTGAGTGAGTTCTGGGATTGGAGTGGGACCCAGGCTGACATCAGTCATGTCCTTCTCCACCTGAAGAAACAGGCACACTGTGGATTATGGAGTTTCATTCTCCCATCTTACAAAGCAACAGGAGGCCAAACCATACCAGCACAGACAACATGATCCTTCAGACCACTGCTGCAGAGGAAGGACAGCTCTCAGCCTCGACCCTGTTTATGGAGCCTATCTTTCTCTCCCTCCAGTATGGCTAATATGTACAACACAGCAAAACTGGATGAAGTCTTGTGCTAGCATAAAAAAATGTCTAAAATTTCTCCCTGGTTCTATCTTAAATTTCACGCAGGTCTATAAGTAATGACTGTCCACATCTCTCTCACACGAGAAAGTTACCAACCGTTTTGTTTCTTGCAAATCCTAGCCAACTCAAGTGGGCTTTGTGGAGCAGGAAACAAGAATAAACCTTTCCAGTGAATGATATTTCATCAGACCATCAACTCATTGGCCAGAAACATCAACTCCATTTTCCTGTCTGGAGCCACTGATTCAAAAAGAGTAGAGCGGCAAGAACAAGAATGGAACTGCACAGGCCAAAAAAGAGAAGGAAATCTGGAAGCCAACCTCTGACCTCCACAAGGCCAAGCTACCCTCTATCCCAATCTAGTGGCCTGACCCAGTGAGAAACTCGTCTTAAGGTGGTGGTCTTCAAGTGGAATTTTCTGACTTTCTCATGAGAACTAAACCCCACAGCATAGAGAGGTGTCTCACCTTTATAATTCCCCCGGTGTACTGGGACACAGACTGGTCCACATTGTTGGACTGTCTTAACCCCCAAACTGGGGTGACTCCTGCACAGTATGGAAGAGAAAAAGATGATGAGCGTAACA
The DNA here is from genome assembly GCF_036971445.1 of Narcine bancroftii. Classification (NCBI taxonomy): domain Eukaryota; kingdom Metazoa; phylum Chordata; class Chondrichthyes; order Torpediniformes; family Narcinidae; genus Narcine; species Narcine bancroftii. The sequence continues at coordinate 5,752,455 of NC_091469.1, read as the reverse complement.
TGTTCACACAGATCTAGAAGCTTCCCACCTCCATTCTAAGTGGTTAAACAATCATTACACAACTTTCAACCATGGCTTAATATCTAATGAAAGATCACATGCCTGGGGACTTGAACATAAATTTAGTCTGACCTTCCCGGTGAGGATTTAGAAAGACCTGCATCGTTGGAGGGGTTGAATATTTATGGAGGGATAAGTAGAAGTTCCATTTACCCAACCAGTTAGATGTTCACACTTTAACCATAAACTTTTGTAGGTATAGACCAAAGAAGCTGGACCTATTCTCTTTAGTGCAGAATAATTAAAAGTGGAATAGGGTGATCAAAATTCATTGAGACTTTTAAAGTAACAAAACTTGAGCACTTTTGGGCGATTGAAAAGATCAAGAGACTTATTGACACAAGTTTCTTTGGTGCTGTCAGATTCTGAGTGTGCTATTTGGGAAGGTCAGATACAAAACAAACTTTTGATTTGGAAAAGTAAAGCACAAAAACGCTGGAGAAAATCAGCAGGTCAAGCAGCGTCCATGGTTAGTAAAAATATATAACCAACGTTTCACGCCTGACCCCTTCATGTTTCAATTCTTTTAATTCAGAGAGATTTTTAGTCACTACCAAAGGTTCTGACATTTAAAAGAAGTTAAATTGAGGCTGTGCCATACCCAGAAGATACTTCTTTGCACACTCCACCAGCTGGTCATGGTCCACGCCAACCCCAGCCAGCACTAGTCGATCAAGGGTGTAGTAATTCCTCAAAAACGAGTGAATCAGCTTTTGATCAATCTTCTCTATGTTTTCGGCAGGACAGAATCTGGGTAGTCCCACCGTGTTGTCCTGGTAAGCTGCCTGGAAGGACAAGGAAGTAAATATTTACCTTCTGCTCCCTAACATCCTTGGCTTTCCCAAGGCCCCTTCTTGTGATGTACCAACAAAAATCTCTCCCATTTACTTTAAGGAGACTAAGATACAAAGTGATTCTTCAATTTACATTTCTCAGGTTTGGATTAAGTGTATTTGGTTCTGGGCACCAGATCTAGGGAATGATGTATTGGTTTGGAGTGGAGGTCTGTGGGCGGTGATTGTGTACATCATAAATTTATCAGAATAGTGTCAGGACTAAAATGATTAAGGACAAGTTGTATAGACTAGGCACAGGCTATTTTGAGCACAGGAATGCTGAATTCAAGTATTTAAAATTTATAATTTTTTTAAAATTTAGAGATGCAGTAGGGTAATGGGCCCATCTGGCCCATGCCACCCAAGTACACCAATTAACCTACAAGCTCTGTACGTTTTGGAGGGTGGGAGGAAACCAGAGCACCTGGAGGAAACATGCAGACACGAGAGAACATACAAACTCCTTACATGCAACACCGGATTCGAACCCAGGTGCTGATGCTATACTAGTGTGGCACTAAAATAGGGCTGCTCTACTTAATCTTAAAAGGATCCATTTGGATACCCTATATGCCATTGTATAGGACAACCCTGGAATTTCCACCGAAAATGTTGGCTTGAGTGATACCCTCTTAGCGACCTGTGGTCTACTCCATGGCCTGACACAAGTAGCAATGTCCATACATGACAATCAAGCAGGCAGCACGGGCCTAGACAGCCTTCTTCCATAGGCCACAATGGCAACGGAGGAAACTGACCAATCGGCAGATCATAAAGCCACCAATCAGCGGAGTGTAGGCCATGCCCACTCATGACTTAGCAGTAAGGCTCAGCTAGCCTATAAAAGGCAGAGCAAATGACCCAATAAATCAGTACTGTTTGGACTCTCGAGTGTGCGTGTCTTCTCTAGAGCTCTAACCCAGAACTATAACTGCAGCCACACACTACAACTTCCCCCAAATCTGGCATTTACTGCTGACCAGTTAATGCTGTTAAAAGCAAATCACAATATTTTAATAACAAATTCTCATTTAAAAGGTTTAAATTCTATTTGGATATTTTAAAAGCCTATACAGAGCCGACAGAAATCGGACCGGTTGGACGAACCCCGTGGAGGAGTGCTAAGGCTTGTCAAATAACTAACGGAGCATGCACGAGATTGTATCGGAGCCGGAAGGAAGATGGCGGCAGTGTTGATGACTTTGTCATCAAGGGAAGAACTTTAGTCTCTTTGTAAAATCCCGGATTTTAAGATGAAAATTTTAAGTGAATCGTCCTATACGACAGCATATATGGCAGATGGAAAGGAACAATTTCCTCCAATTGGTGAATGCACACCACAACTATAAAACTACAGCAACATAGATGATCCAAAACACCCTCTGCAGGACGAACTCAGTGAGTCAAGCTGCATCTGTGGGAGAAATTGAATGGTTGAAGTTTCAAACCAAGTCTTTTATTGAAATTGGAGTTACATGGAACAATCCTTGTTCCAGAACTATCCCAGCACCATCTCCAACTCTTCCTGCATCACACTTGATCACTGCATTGAAGCTGCTGCCTACACCCGTACATAACTCTTCAATCTTATCAAATTCACTATGCACCTCCACCCCATTCTGAAATTCATTAGGACCATTTCTGATACATCTCTCCCCATCCTAGATTATCTTAGGAGGTGGCCCATAATCTAACATTTAGTACTAACCCACCAACTCCCATAGCAACCTCAGCTACATTTCCTCCCATCTGTTCTCCTGTGAGGATCCCATCCCCTTCTCCCATTTTCTCTGCCTTCACCACATTTGCTCTCAAGGTGAGATCTTCCATTCAAGGGAATCTGAAATGTCCTCATTTTTCCAGCAATGCAGCTTTAACTTCTACTCTGGTAAACAGTGTTATCTTCCACATCACCTTTCACCTCACCTCCTTCCACCATCAAGAGACACCTCCCTTCCCATCTATATTCTGTCTTCAAGCCCTGAGCTCCTGGTTGCTGCTATTTCAACTCCCATTTCAATTCCCACATCAACCTGTCTTTCCTGAGACCGCCACTGCCACAAATGAGGCCCAATGTAAATTCATGTTCCATCTGGGCAGTCTATAATCCAATGGTAGAATGTTCTTATTTTAGGTAACAATCCCCTTCCCTCTTCTTTTGTACCCCTTCTTTATTTTGTCCCATTTCCTACTCGCCCTCACACAGACCCCACCCATTCTCATCTCTTCTCCTTTTGGCTTTTAGATCATCCCCACCTCCCCATTGGATTCTATTCTTTCCTTCCCCCACCCCACATACAATTCTCCTGGTTTCTCTTTATATCACCATTCTTACCCCCTCCACTTATTAGGTCCCTGTGCTGACCTCCTTTGATTTCTAATCATCCACTCCACCCTGTATGACTCACCTTCAACTGACCCCCTTAAGGAACTTTTCCACCATGATATATTTGAATAGTTACATTACCGCATGAATCATTTCAGTAAGGAGGGGTTCAGGGTCTGGTCTCATTTGTAAGTCCTCCAGCTCAAAGCGGACAGCCATTCGGGTCATTTCCAATTCCTCATCTGAGGAAAAGATTCACAACCAGATCAACATGTTGTATTCCAGACAAGTGGAAACTTTAAACCTTTTTGTAATCAGCTATTTGTCTTTGTCACACTGTCGGCTATAGAGAGAGACTGGGTAAATGTTTGCAATGATGAGGTTCAGTAAAGGTACAATGCTTCAGAAACCAGGATTAATTGGCACAAGGCAGATTTAAATAACTCTGTAGCAAGGACAAACTGCTGGCAAATAAACTTCAATAGTATGGTTCCCATCTCTGGTTGGGATGCAGAGGTTTTATTGAATTATAATCCAACTCTAGCAGTCCTGCTCTCATTCCCCACTTTTAGCTGTTTCACACATTAACCTTCAAGATTAAATCTTCTTCCACCAAAGTAAATAACTCTTCATTGCTCACTGGTCATGAATAATCCACAACCAGTCAAAAAGTTCTGTCTCAACAGAGCAATACTTCCTCTTTCAATATTTTTATTAGTTTAATTGTATAAATGCTACATAGGTACATGAGAATAAAATAAAATATTAACATATCTTATAGAATAATATAGATGGGAAAGTCTATTAAAAAGAAGTGGGGGAAAAAAAAACACTAAACTACTATTTTAGTTATCTAACCCCACCCAATAGAGGTTATTGGCTAAACACGAACAGACCACAACTGATAGTAAAAATAGTTAATCTTTCAAATTTTGAAAATAATTGAGAAAAGAACCCCATAAGGTAACAAAATTAAGATTCATTTCAGTCTTGGAACATCTAATTTCTCCCCCCAAAGTCAGACATGGCATCATATCTGACAACCATTGAGTAGGAGTGGGAGGGACAGCATTTTTCCATCTCATCAATTTTGGCCCTTCTAGCAATAAGGGAAGTGAGGGCAACTACATGGGTTTGTGATGCATTCAATATGAGACCCATTGGCCCATTTATTCAAAAGGCAGCGCAAAGAGGATTTGGAGTCAAATTAATATTAAGAACTAAAGACAAGGTATGAAATACCCCTTTCCAAAAATTGGAACGAGAAGAACATAACCAGAACATATGATACATTGTACCTTCTTCCGTTAAACATTTGTCACATTTATAAGAGAGATTAGAGTAAAATTTAGCCAATTGAATTTTGGAATAGTGAGTTCTGTGTACTACCTTAAACTCTATTGATGAATGTCTAGTACAAAGAGAGGATGAATGCACTTGTTTCAGAATAGATTCGATGTAGTTTCAGAAAATAGCTGTTGAAAATCTTCTTCCCATATTTATTTTAATTCTGTCTAGGGAACTATCCCTAGAATTTAGAAGAAAATCATAAAGGCCAGATATCACCCCCTTATAATTAGGTCGAAAATTATAGATAATAGGTTGGGGTTAGAAATTACATTAGCTATAGGTTTTTTTCTTTTCTTTTTTTATTAATAACATGGATCATATGTATCTTGTTTACTATCTGTCATTTTAATTTACTTTTACCTGAACTTTATATCATATGTATCTATGTATTTGGTATTATTTTCTCAAAACCAATAAAAAGGGTGAAAAAGAAAGAAAATTATAAATCCTCCCTATCATATTAGATTCCAGGTCTTCAGGGAGGTTCAAAATTAAAGAATTCAGAAAGTTCCTAACCTGTAAATAACAAAAGAAGTGGTGTCTAGGAATTGTAAATTTGGTGGATAATAGTTCAAAAGAAGCAAGATTTTGGTCAGTAAAAATATCTAAACAAGATTGGATATCTAAATTTGACCAATGTTGGAAACCGATATCTTGAACCAATGGTTAAAAAAAATGACCTAAAATAGGAATAATAATAAGAATCTATGGTACCCAAAATATTTCCGAAATTAAAACCAGATTCTCAATATATGTCTAACAACAAAATCATAGGTTAATTTGGAGGCCAGAAAAGATTAAGGAGCTCCAAGAATCGAAAAAAGAGAATACTTCTTGGTAGATTTAATTTCTGAATTAATCCATGTTGAAACCCCTGAATTTTCCTTGTGATGAATCCAAAAAGTAATATATCTAATATTGGCTTCCCAATAATAAAACCTGAAGTTAGGTAATGTCAAGCCACCATTCATTTTAGTATTTTGAAGGAAATTTTTTTTAGGTGGAGCGCTTGTTTTTCCATATAAACGAAGATATGATAGAATCCAAAAACTTTTGGAACAAAAACAGGTATAGCTGGAAAAAGTATAAAAATTTAGGAAGAATATTCATCTTGACAATATTATCATTTCCAATTAATGTCATCGAAAGAGGAGACCACTGTGTTAAAGACTTAACAGGATATATTAAGGTATGAAAATTTTCTTTAAACAAATTATTGAATTTCTTAATAATAGCTAGATAGTTGAACTGATTTTTAGCTATTTTAAAAGGAATCGGGAATCAGGAATCTAAAGAGCAGGAAGAACCCAAGGTGAACAGCTCACTCTTCTGCAAATTCATTTTATATCCTGAAAATTTCCCAACTGATGAAGAGATAAAATAGATTAGTCAGGATTCTAAATATACAACAAAAGATAGAGAGACACCTTATGAATACTTCCTGCTCTTGTGATTCCTGAAATATCAGCAGACTACTGAAAAGCCACAGCTAGAGGTTCTAAAGCCAAATTAAATAATAATGGGATTAAAGGACATCCCTGTCTGGTACCGCAATACAACTTAAAAGGTTTATATTTAATTGAATTAGTAAAGATTGATGCTGTAGGATATACATTTCTTTTTTTAATATATATATTGATATATGAAACAGTTCAATGTAATTTATGAATCGGGAACCATAATTAAATTTCTCAAATACACTGAATAAATATTCCCATTCAACTCTATCAAAAGCTTTTTCAGCATCCAAGGAAATAACACATTCAGAGGGCGAAACTGTGGGAGAGTAAAGAATGTTTAACAAACAATGGATATTGTTAGTAACACTCTTTAATAAACCAAGTTTGATGCTCAGTGATGATTAAAGGTTTGATATTCTCTAATCTATGAGCTAAAATATTAGACAGTATCTTGGTATCGATATTTAAGAGGGAGATTGGTCAGTAGGTGGAACAGTCTAGTGGGGTCTTTATGCTTTTTAGCAATAAGAGAAAATGAGGCTTCATAAAAAAATTCTGGCAACTTTCCAGTAGCTGAGGATGGAGTAAAAACAGAATGTAAATGAGGTACCAATAAATGGGAAAATTATTTATAAAACTCCACTGAAAAGCAGTCAGGACCAGGGACCTTATTGGATTGCAAAGAGTTAATAGTTTCTCTGAAGAAAAAGAAGGAATAGTCAGATTATCCAAGAATTGATGTAAAGAGTTTTGATCTTTAATCAAATCTGAACAGAGCAATAATTCCAAAATTCCACATTTTTTGTAACTCCCCTCCCAGATAATTGACATAGGGTGTTGATGTTCGCTGCAGAATCCAAGTCACTAGGGAAATCATGAGGAGTTGAAAGTCTCTATGCATCAGGCAAGAGAGAAAACAGCAGTCCTTGTGTACACCGACCAATCACCATCCAGTCCCAACATCAGTAGAGGCATTGGAGAAGATTCAAAAGAATTGCTTCAGTGAACTAACCACATTGTGGAGTGGAAAAATTAGTTCCAGGATCTCAGAACACAGCTATTAACCTTCCCATGAAATCCAGAATTGCAAATCAACTTTTATTACCAGTTAGTCTTGGCTGAAGTACCACATCAGCTAGCAGATTGACCACAGTCTCCAGGCCCTTCACCTCTGCAGAAACAGCAAACATTGTGGTGTCCCTGAAATAAAAATATAAATAAATGCTTATTTAGAGCCTGATTGGAAAGTTTATGCAATCCATTCCACTCAGCCCAAAAGGCCCATTCTAGCTCAAAAGCATGCACTTGACCTCCATATCACCTTTTCCCTGCTAGGCTTCCTCTACCCTTGACCATGTTCTGCAGATCAATTCTCGGGACTTTTGGCTGTACTTCTCCAACACCTTGTGCAAGAGCAGGCATGATGAATACTCCTCACAGTACGATCACCCTTCCAATTCTCAATCTCATTACCTCTCCATTCTACGACTTAGATCTGGTGTCTCTCTCCTTCGCGTGAAGGTGCACCGAAAATTCCAAGTATGCCAATAGCAATAGCAAACAAGGCTCCGAGTGCAACTTTGTAGCTCTAGATCCAGCTCTCTTCTCAGTGACTTAGTCTTTTGTCAAAACCATAACATACAATATCTCTACTTATCCAGCAGCTCCTCCATCTCAACCCACGTCCTTCCACATAATCATGCTACTTTTATTCCCCTCTAGAGAGTTTAAATTGATAACATATATAGGCCCCATAATGATGAGGATTAAAAATAGAAAGAAAATTAGGAAAAAGTGAGGTGACCTGTAAGATAGGTCAATATGTATGACAATAAAATGTGGCTCAAACATATACTAGAATTGAAAACAATTGATGTACATAGGGGCAAGACTATCTAATTATTAGAGAAACAAAAAAGCTGCAGATGCTGGAGGTTCAGCAGAGTTGCTGGAGGAACGCAACAGATCAGGCAACATTGGTCAGGCATGTGAGTGAGGTCAAAAAAAGGGAAAGAGCCAAGCGCTTGCATGAGATGTATAGTGAGGGGATTGGGGGCGCAGCACGAGGTGTACAGCGGGGAGATGGGGGGACAGCAACCCCCATTTGGAATTTTTTTTTAAAATATAAAATGAATAATCTCTCTCTTTCAGATTCAATTTCCTCTAAATATCGACCAAATTTAAATCTTCCATTAATGTCAATATTCTTTTAGCCATTTTTGTTTTCATTAAAGATTTTGTAGATTGATCTAAAATTGGGTCCAAACAGCAATTAAAATCTCCACCAATTATTACATTTCCATTTACTTGTGCCAAATAAAGAAAAATAACAAATAAATGTTTTAATCATCCAAATTAGGAGCATACACATTCATAAAAATCCAAGATTCTGAATAAATTTTACAACTTACCAACACAAATCTACCAACAGGATCAATAACTGTTGATTGTAATTTAAATGGCAAGTTTTTATTAATTAAAATAACCACTCCTCGTGCTTTAGAATGAAAAGACAAAGCTATAACTTGACCAACCCATTCTCTCTTTAACTTTTGATGTTCTTTCTCAGTTAGATGGGTTTCCTGTAAAAAAGCAATATCTACTTTCAACTTCTTAATATGGGCTAAAACTCTCTTGCTTTTAATTGGATTATTGAGCCCATTCACATTAAACATTACATAATTCAAACTATGTGTTACCATAATTTAATTAAAAAAAAATACTCAACTCTCCTCTGCTCTCCACCCTGGGCCGTCCCAGCTCCACAGCCAACTTTCAAAACATCACCCCAAAAATTTTTTAAAAGTTTAAAAAAGAGAAATAAAAACCCCAAAAGCGCCAATTAGGTCAGCACTAACGACCTTAATAATGAGAAGTGGCTCTCGCCACTTGTGGCGCAAGGCCTCAGAAGAGGAAAGTGGAAAAAAAGAGAATTCGCCTCCCCCAGACAGAATATCAGAATTTAATTTCAATTAGTCAAGTATGATAAGCTTCTTCAAAGTCTCTATTAACTTGATCATCATCGATTTCAACCTGAACCTCAGTCAGCTGTCTTCCTGCTGGAATCACTCCTTTCGATTTTTCTTTTTTTTTTTTAAATAATTTTTTTATTTTTCACATTATGAACCATATCAATCAAAATATGTACAAATGTTTCTCATTAAATTTACAGTGGTCTTTTCTCCCCTTTATTTTCCCCCTTTCCCTCCCTCCCCTCTACACACCCCCCCTCCAATACCCATAAATATTCAACATATACAATACAATAAAATCATAAAACAATAATTTCACACAAAGGTCAATAAACAAGAAAAATGCATCATCTATTTATTACACACTGAATCTAGTCGTTTTGTCTACTTATTGTTTTCATTCTCATTTTAGGGGATGGAAGTCATAGGTAAGCTCTCTCTTAAATGTTCCATGTATGGTTCCCAAATTTGTTCAAACATTGTGACTTTATTTTTTAAATTATATGTTATTTTATTTCCAATCGAATACATTTATTCATTTTCATGTACCATTGCTGTATACTCATGCACTCTTCCATTTTCCAAGATGACATTATACATTTTTTATGCTATCGCTAAGCCAATCATAATGAATTTTTTTGCACTTTATCCAATTTGAAGCCTAATTCTCGACTTCTTATGTTACTTAAAAGAAACATCTCTGGTTTTTTTGGATTGTTATTTTTTGTAATTTTATTTAGTATATGATTTAATTCTTTCCAACACGTATTTACTTTCATACATGCCCAAGTTGCATGTAATGTTGTTCCCATTTCCTTCTTACAGCGAAAGCATCTATCCGATAATGTTAAATCCCATTTTTTAAATTTTTGAGGAGTAATATATACCCTGTGTAACCAATTATACTGTATCATGCATAACCTTGAATTTATTGTATTCTTCATAGTTCCAGAACATAACTTTTCCCATGGTTCATTTTTTATCTTAATATTTAGATCCTTTTCCCACTTCTGCTTAGGTTTATAGTTTATTTCATTTTCCTTATCTTGCAGTTTAATGTACATGTTGGTTATAAATCTTTTAATTATCATTCTGTCTGTAATTACATATTCAAAGCTGTTTCCTTCAAGCTGTTTCCCAATTTTTCCTTTAAATAAGCTTTCAGTTGATGATATGCAAACATTGTACCATGAGTTATTCCATATTTGTACTTCAACTGTTCAAATATTAATAAATTATTTCCCAAAAAAGTTTTCTATTCTTTTGATTCCTTTTCTCTCCCATTCTCTAAAGGAAAGGTTGTCTATTTTAAAAGTGATTCACGGATTTTGCGTCAATAGTAATCTTGGTATTTGATTATTCGTTTTTTTTCCTTTCTAAGTGGATCTTCTTCCATGTATTAAGTAAATGATGCAGTACTGGTGAGTTTTTATATTGCACCAGCTTTTCATCCCACTTATAAATTATATGTTGCGGTACCTTTTCCCCTATTTTATCTAGTTCGATCATAGTCCAGTCTGGTTTTTCCCTGGTCTAGTAAAAATCTGATAAATACCTTAATTGAGCAGCTCTATAATTTCTAAAATTTGGTAACTGCAAACCACCTTGATTATACCTCTCTGCTAATTTATCTAACGCTACCCTTGGATTCCTCCCTTTCTACAAGAATTTCCTTATTATTCTCTTTAGTTCAACACAGAATTTTTCTGTTAAGAGAATTAGTAATGTTTGAAATAAGTATTGTATCCTTGGGAGCATGTTCATTTTAATGCAGTTTACCCTCCCTATCAACGTTAGCAGTAATTCTTTCCAATGTTCTAAGTCTCCTGCAATTTCTTTATTAGTGGCTGATAATTTAGTTTGTACAAGTGACTCAAGTTATTATCTAACCTGATCCCGAGGTATCGGATTGCTGTGCTTGCCATTTAAATGGTGATTCTTTTTTAAATTCTGTATAGTCTGCGTTACTTATTGGCATAACTTCACTTTTATTTGCATTGATCTTGTACCCCGATATTTCTCCATATTTCTTCAATTTCTTATGTAATTCTTTTACTGATACCTCTGGTTCGGTTAGGTTTACTAAGATGTCATCTGCAAATAAGCTGATTTTATACTTCTTCTCCTTTATTTTTATCCCTTTTATTTTATTTTCTATTCTTATTAGTTATGCCAAAGGTTCTATTGCTAAGGCAAACAATGAGGGGGATAGTGGACATCCCTGTCTAATTGACCTACTTAATTTAAAGTGACTCGATACATATCCATTTACTGTTACCTTCGCCAACGGTCCATTATACAATGCGTTAATCCAATTTATATATATAATACTTTAAATAAGTAATTCCACTCTACTCTGTCAAAGGCTTTTTCTGCATCTAAAGCACAGCCACTGTTGGTTTCTTATTTCCTTGAACTGCGTGGATTAGATTAATAAGATTGCAGATATTGTCTGCTGTTCATCTTTTCTTAATAAATCCAGTTTGATCTTGTTTTATTATTTTAGGTACACAATCGGCCAATCTGTTTGCTATTAATTTCACTATTATCTTATAATCTGAATTAAGTAGAGATATTGGTCTATATGATGCCGGTGTTAATGGATCCTTCCCCGTCTTTAGTATTACTGTAATTATTGCTGTCTTACATGAATCTGGCAAGTTTTGTGTTTCTTCTATCTGGTTCATTACTTCCAGGAGAGGAGGAATAAATAACTCTTTAAATGTTTTTTAGAATTCTATTGGAAATCCATCCTCTCCTGGTGTTTTATTGTTCGGCAGCTTTTTTAATATATCCTGTATTTCCTCTATTTCAAATGGTTTTATTAGTTTGTTTTGTTCCTCTTCTTGCAATTTTGGCAGTTCAATTTTAGCTAAAAATTCTTTTATTTCATCATCTTTCCCCTCATTCTCAGTTTGATACATTTATCCATAAAATTCCTTAAAGTTTTCATTAATCTCTGTTGGATTATATGTAATTTGTTGTCCTTTTTCCTTGATGCCAGTATCATTCTTTTAGCTTGTTCTGTTTTAAGTTGCCAGGTTAATATTTTATGTGTTTTTTCTCCAAGTTCGTAATACTTTTGCTTTGTCTTCATTATGTTCTTCTCCACCTTTTTTTGCCTGCCAATTCTCTCCTTTTTGTTATATCATCCCTTTTTACTAATTCCTTTTTGGTACTTACTATCTCCCTTTCCAAATGCTCTATTTCCCAATTGTAATCCTTTTTCATCTTAGTCACGTAACTTTTTATCTGCCCTCTAATGAAGGCTTTCATTGCATCCCATAATATAAATTTGTCTTTCACTGATCCTGTGTTTATTTCAAAAATGTTTTAATTTGGCATTCAATAAACTCCCTAAATTCCTGTCTTTTAAGTAGCATGGAGTTTAACCTCCATCTATGTGCTGCCCATTCAGAGCCAGCTCTTCAGCGCTTGACATCCTGTTTTGCGGAAACTGCCAAAATGTTTGGCCTGGAAGTCAGCCTGAAGAAAACTGAGGTCCTCCATCAGCCAGCTCCCCACCATGACTACCAGCCCCCCACATCTCCATCGGGCACACAAAACTCAAAACGGTCAACCAGTTTACCTATCTCGGCTGCACCATTTCATCGGATGCAAGGATCGACAACGAGATAGACAACAGACTCGCCAAGGCAAATAGCGCCTTTGGAAGACTACACAAGAGAGTCTGGAAAAACAACCAACTGAAAAACCTCACAAAGATTAGCTTATACAGAGCCATTGTCATACCCACACTCCTGTTCGGCTCTGAATCATGGGTCCTCTACCGGCATCACTACGGCTCCTAGAACGCTTCCACCAGCGTTGTCTCCGCTCCATCCTCAACATTCATTGGAGCGACTTCATCACCAACATCGAAGTACTCAAGATGGCAGAGGCCGACAGCATCGAATCCACGTTGCTGAAGATCCAACTGCACTGGGTAGGTCACGTCTCCAGAATGGAGGACCATTGCCTTCCCAAGATCGTGTTATATGGCGAGCACTCCACTGGCCACCGAGACAGAGGTGCACCAAAGAAGAGGTACAAGGACTGCCTAAAGAAATCTCTTGGTGCCTGCCACATTGACCACCGCCAGTGGGCTGATATCGCCTCAAACCGTGCATCTTGGCGCCTCACAGTTCGGCAGGCAGCAACCTCTTTTGAAGAAGACCGCAGAGCCCACCTCACTAACAAAAGACAAAGGAGGAAAAACCCAACACCCAACCCCAACCAACCACTTTTCCCTTGCAACCGCTGCAACCGTGTCTGCCTGTCCCGCATCGGACTAGTCAGCCACAAACGAGCCTGCAGCTGATGTGGACATTACCCCTCCATAAATCTTCGTCCGCGAAGCCAAGCCAAAGAATATGTTCTTGGTGGGATGTCCTTCAGTTCTACTGCTAATAATAGAGGTGAATGATCTGATAGTAGTCCAGCTTTATACTCAGTTTTCCTAACTCTCCCTTGAAAATGGGCTGACAACAAAAACATATCAATCCTTGGTGAGTTTTGTGCCTACTCGAATAATATGAAAATTCCTTCTCTCTTGGGTGTTGCCTCCTCCATATATCCATAAGTTTCATTTCCTGCATTGATTTAAGCATAAATTTGGCTACTTTATTCTTTTTACTAGTCTTTTTGTCCAGTTTTATCCAACATTGGGTCCAAATTAAGGTTAAAATCCCCTCCTATCAATATATTTCCTTGTGTGTCTGCAATCTTCAAAAAAATATCCTCCATAAACTTTTGATCCTTCTGACACTGATTAGGTGCATATATATTGACCAAATTCCAAAATTCTGAGTATATCTGATTCTTTATCATTGCATACCTCCCTGCCGGATCTATTATTTCCTCCTCTATTTTGATTGGTACATTTTTGTTAACTAGTATGGCTACACCTCTAGCTTTTGAATTTATAGGATGCTGCCGTTACGTGTCCTACCCAGTCTCTCTTTAGTTTGTTATGTTCCGCTTCAGTTAGATGCGTTTCCTGCACAAATGCTATATCTATTTTTTCCTTCTTCAATAAATTTAATAGCCTCTTCCTTTTAATTTGGTTATGTATTCCATTAATGATTTTTTTCAAACATTATTTAAAAAATAAAAAACATAACATACAGTATAGAAATAATCCAAAAAAAATTGCATTAACACCCATCCCACCCTCCCACCCCTACAGCCAAAGAAGAGGCTTAAGGGGAGTAACAAAACAAAAAAATTATATATATAAATATTCCATTAATGTTTATAGTCATATAGTTCAACATGGCCATATTTTATCTTGCATACACCTCTTTTCAACCTCTGTCACCTCCATCTACCTTTCCCCATTTTCATCTCTTAGTTTTCTCTTATTACACTTAACGTACGACAACACATTTAAGTCATAAAGTACCCCTGCAGTTCCCACATCCACGAATACCTTAACCCCAAAAGTTCCCCCCCCTCTCTGAGTTTCCCCATATCCCTTGCCGGGTAACCACAACTCCCCTTTTAATTTGGATTGCGATCTTGTTTGCAGCGTCAACTGATTTTGTAGTGACGGTTATTCCCCCTCTACCCAGCCCTCTCCAGAAAACACTTTTTAAAAAAATAAACACATATAACAAAGCTCTCTCTCCTTTTTTTCCCCCTTACTCCCTTCCTTCCCTTCTCTTTTCCCTCTTTAGTTCTTTACATATACATTGTTTTACATCTTTATATATACTTTATCACCGTTCTTCATTCTTGTTACATCTCTTCATCTCTTTTCCTGTCCTGCAAAGGTTCAGTGAATTCTTGCGCTTTCTCTGCATCTGAGAATAGTCTGTTTCGCTCCCCAGTATAAATATCTTAAGCATGGTTGGATTTCTTAATATGAATTTGTAACCTTTTTTCCATAAAGTTGATTTCGTTGTATTAAATTCCTTCCTCCTCTTTAAGAGTTCAAAACTTATGTCTGGGTAAAAAAATATTTTTTTACCCTTCTATTCCAATGGTTTATTATCTTCTCTAACTTTATTCCTTGCCCGTTCCAGTATATTTTCTCTTGTTGTGTATCTCAAAAATTTTACTAAGATGGATCTTGGTTTTTGATGTGCCTGTGGTTTCGGAGCTAATGCTCTGTGTGCCCTTTCTATTTCCATTTTTTCCTGCATTTCTGTCCTTGCCAGGACCTTCGGGATCCATCCTTATCAAAATTCCTTCATGTCTGTGCCTTCGTTACCCTCCTTCAGGCCCACTATTTTTATGTTGTTTCGCCTACTATAATTTTCCAACATATCAATTTTCTGAGATAACAAATCTTGTGTCTCTTTAATTTTTTTGTCACTTTCTTTCAATTTTTCTTGACATTTACTTCCATTTCTACAGCCGTTTCCCACTCTTCCACATTCTCTACTCTTTTCCCTATTTCTGTCATTACCAGTTCTAACCTTTGCATTTCATCTTCTGTTCTTTTCATTTTCCTTTTAATTGCATTAAACTCTCATGATAACCATTATTTTAGTGATCTCATTTGTTCTTCAAAAAAGACTATCTATATTCTGTTCATCAGTTTTACCTTTTATTTCTCTTTGTCCATCTGTCTTACCTTCTATTTCTCTGTGAAGAAGATCTTGGTCCTCTTCTTTGGTGTCTGTATCTGTGTTTGTGTCTTCTTCTCTTCTTTGTGTCTGTGATTCTTCTGTTTTTCCTGATGAGCTGCTTGCATCTCTTTGTCACTGGTCCTCCCCTCCTGGGATGCTCATCTGTTGTGCTTCCTGACGCTGGTCTTCTTGTCGGTCTTCCCTGCGTCTATCTTCCACGTCTGCCGTCTTCCTTATCCTCCAGCTGAGAGCCCTGGTGTCCGGCGTCCCTCAGCTGTTCGCTCTGTGACAGCCCACTCCTTTGCTGAGCCCCTCTCCCACCAGTGTCCTCTTTCTCCTTTGATTGCGCACTTTTGTTTAGCTCGAGAGCCATTTTTGTAGTGCACCGGCTGGTGGGTCACGACTCCATAGGGCAGGCACTGACCGAGGGTCGGGCGCTCCTCGTTACCACAGCGTCCTGTTCCTTTGTGCAGGTAAGGCCTTCTTTCTTCTCCGGCGACTTTTTTACTTATTTTTTTCAATTGTTCTTATTTTCTCCTTCTTAGAAGCAATCTTCTTTCTCTTCTCTGTATCTTTATCTTCTATTTCTTATATTCTATTTTTGTTATGCTTTGCTTTTTCCTAACTTTTTTCCTATTTTCCTGGAGAGGGCTGGTTTTCCTTACCGGTCACTACTCCATCACGTGACTCCTCCTCCTTTCAATTTTTCTTGATCCCCTTCCACGTGTTGAGACACATAAGATTGTCTTCCATTCTGCTTAATATTAGGCAATAAGCAAATTCCAGCTTCAGACTCATGAGCAAAAAACTGAACTTGAAATTGTCCATAAAAAACTAAGAACTGCTGGATATCAAAAACCAAATCTATATCACTTCTTCCACAAAAATGACTCTGCTGGATTGAATTATTTTCTTCTTTTGACAATCTCATTACTCAAATCTGCATAGAAGATTACTCTATTATTCTGGATCATTAAAGGGCTTTGTTGTTCACTGGCTTTTTCTCCATCATTTCTCCATCTTGGTAACGTAAACATTTAATCAAAATAGAGCATGGCGGATGTCCCGGATGTTTTTTTTTCCTTAGAGCTCTATCAAGTTCCAAACCATTTGGAAAATTCTCTGGTCCCAAAACTTCAGGCGGCTAATTTTGAAAAAATTGTACTGGATTTAGTGCCCTCAATGTCCTCAGGCAGACGAACAATTTTCCCATTATTTCTTCTACTCTGATTTTCCAACATATCAACTTTTTGCAATAAATCTTTCTTCTGAATTTCCCACGCCATAGAAGAATCCTCTTTATCATCTTTATATTCTTCTACCTCCAAATGACATTCCTGAAAATCTTCTTCAAATTTTTGAACTTTAATTTTAATTTTGTCAAGTTTCATTACACTTTGTCATGTCTTCTCTAATAGCTCCCAATTGAGTAGTAAAATCTGCTTTCACCTCAGCAAATTTTGCATCCATTTTTTCACTAATTGAATCCTTTTTTCAAAAATAGGTGGATCAAGAAGTTTTGGGGTAACATAATGTGCACCCATTTTATCTTGAATACATTGGTCTCCTCCTTCTTCAGATTCCTCTTCCTGTGATTGTGGCACAAGACTCTTCTCTTCCACTCCTACCTCCTCTTCCTCCTCTTTGTTGCCAATGGTTGAAATTGCCAACGGGCTTTCTGCTTAGCCCTTGTTTGACCTGCAACCACAGAGGAAGTCGGGTCCACAGACTCCGACTTGATCACTTCCGCAGTGTGCATGTGCAAGGTCCCGCGCATGCGCGTTGTTTCCACAATCAGTTCTGTAGTTTTCTTCCATGCTTCAGCGCCATCTTCTCCAGCTCCCTGAGAAGGTGGCATTGGAGTTTGGATTCTTACCCGTGGAGCCTCTGAAGAACAAGGCTGGAGAGGAACCAGGATCGGAGGCTGTCTTCAAGGTAGGCCCAGTTTCTTCCATCACAGTAACTTCAGTTATAACTTTTTTTTTTGCAGTTTGTGGTCTAGATTTTTTTGCAGCCATCTTTTAAGACCTCTAGAAAAATTTTAAAGTTATTTAATACTTTAATTTTTTTTTTTTAAATGTAGAGTATTAATGAATTCTGCCAGGAGAGGCATTTTCCACATCTTCTCCCTACGCCAACACGCCACGCTCCCCCCAATTTGGAAAATTTCTGAAAATGTACACACAAAATTACCAGTTTCAAGCCATTAAAAAAAAACTAGTCATTTTCAATAAAATCAATGTTTGTTTTTTTTTAACAATGAGCACAGTATATCAGACTGACACTACCATCTGTAGATAGACTCCAAGCTACTTCCAGATCACCAGGCAGTACCTGCTAGATCTATGCTCAAACCAGAGTATCTGGTTCTCCTGACTCCAAACAGTATTCGCCAATAACTGTCACCTAGCATGCCAAGCAGTGTCCTTGCCCAACTTGCATCCAATTGGAATTATGGAAAATTCACATGCCTGTAATAATTTGAAAGATAAATTACTCAAGCAATGCACTGCTGCAGTTTTCATTGGACATCAATTTGTTATTCCATTATATGGAACAGAATCATAAAATTATTTTAGCACATGCAGTAGCTAAGTA
Source organism: Narcine bancroftii (assembly GCF_036971445.1). Classification (NCBI taxonomy): domain Eukaryota; kingdom Metazoa; phylum Chordata; class Chondrichthyes; order Torpediniformes; family Narcinidae; genus Narcine; species Narcine bancroftii. Next base: position 5,734,278 of record NC_091469.1, on the reverse strand, counting down.
AAGCTATTTTCACAAAATATTACTCTCCTCAGAAAGTTACTTCCTAAATACATAACCATTTCTTTGCCCTGATGTTCATCTATTATTTGGGGTTTTTCTTCAGCTAACCTTTTAAAAACAATTAGTCTTTCCTGAGCATTTCTTCACACGTGCTTTTCAAGATATGGGTTAAAACTCAAGGGAGCACCACTGGCATAAATGGTATGACATTGCAACACATCAAAAATGCTTTGCAACCAAGAATTTGGAATTGATTTGGAGGATGCACAAAAAAGATTTGTTAAGATAGCCCTAGCCGTAGCAAAAAAATGTATTATGTCAACCTGGAAATTGGAAGATAATTTGAAAATACAACTATGGTATATAGAAATGAATAAATGTATTCCATTAGAAAAAATAACATATAGTTTAAGAAATAATATTGAAATATTTGAACAAGTATGGGAGCCTTACATTAAATACAATAGCGAAAACCTACCGGGGACAAACATTACCTAAGTTGATGGAAGGAGAAGGAAAGAAAAGAATGGACTCAGTAGAATTTCTGGTGTATTTTTGTTGAATGACAACATTGTCTGACTGGTTTAATGCAACCTAGATTGTATACCTAAAATGGATGAGAGGGGTGGGTGGGGGGGTGGCTTGGGAGGAGGGAGAAAAAGTCACTGTATATGTGTGAAAAAGAATAAGTGTATATCATGGCTAATGTGATTTATGGTGTGAAAAATTAAAAATTTAAAAAAAAAATGCTTTGCAACCAAGGGGGGCAGAATTCATGGGGATGTGCCGCTGCTACTATACTGCAGGAAACGTGGCAGCCAAAGTTGCCAGAACAACATCCTGGCACTGCATGGATTGAGCAGAGGGAGTCAGACCAGGTAGGGAGGGCACTGACAAACCGCAGAGGTGGATTTTAAAAACACGGAAATGCGGAAAATTCACATGCCCGATTGGTGCTGCCTCACCTGCTGAGTTTCTCCACTGATTATTTAATTTCAGTTTAGACACACATACAGCTTGGTAACAGGCCCTTCTAGCCCATGAGTCAGTGCTGCTCAAATACCCCAATTAACCTACAACCCCTGTACGTTTTTCGATGGGAGGAAATTGGAGCAGCTGGAGGAAACCCCCACAGACACAAGGAAAACGTACAAAATCCCTCCAGACAGCAGCGGATTCAAACCCAAGTCACTGGCGTTGTGACAGCATTGTGCTAACCGTGCTGCCCAATTATTGACTACATTTAACCAATTAAGTCCACATACAAATCTGGACACATTAGTAATAAAGTTTTATACACAAAAATAGGCCCTTAATGCAATCTTGTCCACGCCGCCCACCTTGTCTACTTGAGCTACTCCCATTTGTCTTCATTTGGCCTTTCCTATATATGGACCTGTCTAAATGTCTTTTAAATGTTGTAATTATACCCACCTCTACACCTTCTTACGGTAGCTTGTTCCACGCTTTTATCCCTTTTAAATGTTTCCCCTCTCACTTTAAATCTTTGCCCTTAGACTTACCTACCTGAGAAAAAGACATGACCATCTCTGCATTCCTCATGATTTTTATAAACCTCTACAAGGCCACCCTTCAGCCTTCTACCTTCCAGGGAAACAAAGCAGAGCCCATCCAGCCTCTCCTTATAACTCAACCCCTTCCATTCCAGTAACATCCTCATGATCTTTTCTGCACCCTTTCTGGCTTAATGACATCTTTCCTTTAGCTGAGTGACTAGAACTATGCCCAATACTCCAAGATAGATCTCCCCAATGGCTTACATAGTTGTAACACGACGTTATCGCTCCTGCGTTCAATGTCCTAAACATGAAAGCAAGTGTGCCAAACTGCTCTTTCACCACCGTATCTACCTGTGTTGCCACTTTCAAGGTCCTACATACCTGTACAGGTAGGTTTCTCAGCACTGCAACAGATCTCTGGGCCCTACCATTTACTGTGCAGATCCTTTTCCTATTAAATATCTTTATTGGGTTCAATTAGAAAAAAATGCACTCATATAGATCTAATACACAAGCTGGAATATAAGAAAAGACAGATAATTTGTACATTTCAAATAAAACTTTGATCATCCATAGTACAAATTGTGTGTGCCCTTCCCAATCAAACCCATTATATGAAAATATTGAAAAAAAACCAAAAAGGGTAAAAGAACCCCCCCCACCCCATTAATCAAAACCCTCGCTCTAAACAAGGCAAACTTGCATATCTAATATATATAGGAAATGAAGGATGACATTTGGAAACCAGACAATGCTGCTCAGGAGCATCCAAAAAAAACCCTCATTCTTTAAATTATGAATGGGCCCCACATCTTATAAAAGTTCACCTTTACATTATGTCTGATTTTTTTTTAAATTTAGGAAGGACATAATCTCCTGTAACCAATGAAGATGGGTAGGTGGAGTGAGGTTTTTCTATTTCATCAAAATTGCCCATCTAGCTATCAATGAAGCGTAAAAGCTAATCCCAATAGCCTTGGTAGGGAAATAGCTCAAAATTACTAGCTCTGACAGATTCCTCCTTCAGCACAAAGAGCATTAAAACCAACCTCAATGCCTCACAACTACCCTGATATCAGTTAGGATTGCACTTTGAACCAATCAATTGAGATGAATGCAGTTTGCATGAACTCAACACGGTTTGCATGCACTGCACTCAGCAACTTGTTACTTGGGATGGTCCTATTCGGGCACATGCACACACAAAATCCATGAGGTCACACAACATTCGTGACATCTGTGTTGCATTTCACCTGGAAGTTTGGCAGTCACAGATCCCTCCATGTTTTTCCAGAGTGAGGAGAATTTCATCCTTAGAGCCAAATTGTGCTGTAGACTGAAAACAAAATACAAAGCCAGTTATGAATTTAAATAGCTCCATTTCATGTCAGATACTTAACACAAGGTGACCAACATACAAACTCTCATGTCATTGCTAAGGTTATTAAAAACAATGTTCGAAATGTACCAGGATTTGTAGATCAATTGGGTATAACTGTGTGGCATGGGCTCGTATGTCTACATTTAAAAAATTTAGATTTAAAAATACCAAAGGAAATGACTGAGCTTTGGTCAAAAAGGCAGGAAATAAAAATGAGCTAATGTATTGAAAGCAAATTAACTACTAATTAGTTGTAGCTGCTAGTTTAACTTACTCAGAAATGTCCTAAATTAAATTTTTGGCCATTAATGGACTCCTGATGGGCAAGGGGAAATTCAGCAAGTTTTCTCACAGTTCCAGTGTTTTAAAATTTGCTAAATACTTCCACTTTTGCTTCAGACCGTGCATAAATTGCAAGAAAAAAATATCCTGATCTCACCTATGGTTCTTTTGCCAATTATGTTTATCCTGGTAAGAGACTGATCTCCACAATGGTTTGCAGCTCCAAGATAGAAAGTTTTATTCATTTCAAAAATTGTGTTTCTAATCAAATAATTTAAGATTCTGGACAAAATATGGAAATGAACCAATACTTACAGAAAATGCCAACTTTTCCAGAAAGTGGGAAATTCCACTGGGAAATTTCACTTCATGTCTCGATCCAGCATTCACTAAAACTGAAAGACACAACCTTATTAAGCAGCAGCATTCTGAACTGACTTCTTACTTCACTCCCACTGTGTGCAAAAAAAAAAAATGCCTTGGGACACTGGACAAAGAAGAGATGGTGAGCACCAGCATAAGAATTAGAGCAAGATGCGGGCCAAAGGAAGTATACCAGGAGAATAATTTTGGGAGGGAGTTCCCAGAGTTGGGTCAAGGCAAATAAAGGTGCTGTCATCAATAATCAATAGGACACTGGAGATAGAACCAAAACACTGAAAAAGCAAAAGGCATTGACTGGGTTAAACCCCAATCCACACATGACTAGTGATGGAACTTGTAAACAAGAGCCACCACAAAAATCAGTTTCAGTATAGCATTCCAGCAATAATAATGGCAAATCATGTGTTCTTGTGGACAGTTCGCTTTAAACAGATTAGGAGGAAGCAAGGATTATAATTTCAATTCATACAAGAATATACATCACAAAGAACACAGATTGTGAGGCAGACTGCTGATTTGTATTTATGTGTCAGTAATCACCTTGTACAAGTTGTTGACAACAACAAATGCTCAGTTGGGAACAAAGCTAGACTGAACCCAATCTCTTATGGGCTGTGGAAGGATCTTGGTGCAACAGGATTATTTGAGTGTCCAAAGCAAGCCCCAGTCACAAAAACTGCTGAAACATCAAAGACATTGTCTCAAATGTTCAAAATTAAAATCAATTTCTTTCTTTTTATTTGTACAAAAACTTGAAAATTTAAAGCCAAGAAACAGATTAAATAAACAGAGTTGAGCTTTCTTGCAGGTTTCACCACCGTTGAGATTAATGGAGAAAACAATGGACTGGTTAGTCCTAGCACAAGGTTCAATGGAGTGGAGAAGGCTCCACAACATCCAGTTCCCATATTGAAACAACATAAACCAAGTTCAGTGAAGACCAACATAAAAGCACACAGTTGACAAAACAGCAATGAACTGCCAATTGCAACTTCAGGTATTGCTGTATTTGTGGATATCACTAGGATGCTACATTTATGAAAGGACATTTTGCTTATGTATCGCTGTAAAATCCAGGACAATCTGATTTTGTTTTTGTCACACCCAGGAGATTTCAGGATTTTAAAAAGAATCTTGATGTTTAATGCTATAAAACAAATCCACACACTAAAACATTGATTAAAATCATTTAAACTAACAAGAAAAAAAAACAAAAAGCAACTGGGACTAGCCAGAATAATAGTTTGGCCGAACGATGTTTCCGAAGCTGTAATGTTCTATGGTAACTACTTATTTTTATAATAAGTGCCAAAATCTGGGAACTACTGTGTAAGTTTTTCCATCAAAGAGATGAGAAATTTGCAGATCTTACTGTTCTTTTGGATACCAAGAAGTGTCCATCACTGCAGCACAGGCAGTTGAAAAATACCAATGATGATTTTCGATGACACCAAAACTGCAAATCGGGATTTCAATAGGAATATATATTAAAATCTTAGTAGTAGTATTGGTTCTATGCCAGAAGATCTGTCTCAGTTTCTTGATAATACAAAATTTGATGGGAAAGTAGCCTGTGATGAATCTCAAGAGGGAATAGATGATCACCATGTGGGCAAGGAGATGGCAGATAAAGAATACTGTGGAAAGATGTGAGGTTATACACACTACGAGACAGTACAACAAACAGAATACTTTTTGAATGGTGACAAACAATTAAATGTTGGTGTTCATGGGGTCTTGATATACTGGTTCATGAGATGAAGAAAGTAAATTTGTAGATAAAGTAAACAAAACAAAAAAGTTCAAATGTATTGTCAGAGTACATACGTACAACCCTGAGATTTCTTGTGGGCCAAGTGAAATTTCTACTTATCGGTAGTGCAAAAAACTACTCGAAAAAAATGCATAATAAAAAAGAGAAAAGTATACAAAAAAAATTGCAAAAGTGACTATGTAATACAGAAAATAAATATTCAATAATAAATCATGTGTGAAGTAAAAGTCCTTAAATCAGTCCCTGATTGAGTTTGTTTTTCAGGAGTCTGATGGTGGAGGGGAAGCAACTGTTTCTGAACCTAGTGGCACCTATTCCTCTTTCCCAATGACAGCAGTGAGAACCGAGCAAGTCCTGGGATTGTGGATCCTCGATGATTGCTGTTGCTCTCCGATAGCAGTGCATAGTATGGATTATGGAGAGTCATGTGACCTCTCCATGTGAAACCTGGTCGAAATGTGGATTGTAGAGGGTGATGTGACCTCTCCGGCTGGAAACTAGTCGACGTCACCTCACCTGCTAATCAAGGGTTAGATTTGCAATTGGTCCTCATAGGTCACTTGGACATTGAAAAAGCAGCATGTGAGGAAGTCACGTGATGGAGTAGTGACTGGTAGGAAAATACCAGCCCTCTCCAGAAAAGTAAAAAGGTAGAGAAAAAACAAAGTCACTAACACAGAAACCATAAGAAATTGAAAGTGAAAGTGTGGAGAAAATGGCAGCAAAGAAAGAAAAACCAAAAACAACGAGAAGAAAAGAAGAAGGAAGGACGTCGGAAGAGGAAGGTGAAGGCCTTACCGGTACAAGGAATCCCGCCGTAGAGAGAGAAGCTCACTCCCTGAGGTCAATGGAAACCCCGAACTCAGGACTACAAAGATGACTCACGGAGCCAAACAAAAGTGCGCAACTGCGCGTGCACAAATCCTCGCGCATGCGCGATGCACAAGACAAAAACAACACCGACGGGAAGGGGGACCAGCTGAGGAGTAAATCTCCACAGCTGAAACAGATAAGTATAATACGACACCAAGACTCTCAACAGGAAAACATAGAAAATAATGGGAACAAGAAGGAAGAGAATAAAAATAGGAAATCAAAGAAACAACAGATGACCAACTCAGAGGAAGAACACCAACACCAAGACACTTTTAATAAAAATAAGAAGAACAAAAATAGCCAACAAAATAAAATAAACAACCCAACAAGAAAATCAGGAGAGACAGAGGTAAAAGACACAGATCCTGAAGTGGACTCAGAAGAAGAGGAGGAAGAACACAGAGAAATGGAAGATGAAGGGAAGGGCAAATACATGGATATATTTTTTTTTAAAAGAATATATGGAAACATTAAAAGAATGGCAGACACAAGAATTCAGTGAAATAAAAAGAAGAAAAAGTACAGAAGAAAAAGTGAATAGATTAGAGATGATCATGACAGAAATAGGAAAAAGGGTAGACAAGGTGGAAGAACGAGAAACAGCCATAGAAATGGAGGTAGATGACTTAAAAAAGAAATTAGAAGAATCTGATTAAAAAGTTAAAGAAACACAGGAGCTGTTAGCTCAGAAGATAGATATAATGGAAAATTATAATGGAAGAAATAATATAAAGATAGTGGGCCTTAAGGAAGATGGAGAAGGCAAAAATATTAAATAATTTATAAAAGAATGGATCCCCAGGGTCCTAGGAAGGCCAGAATTACAGGAAGAAATGGAAATAGAAAGGGCACACAAAACATTAGCCCTTAAACCACAACAAAAACCAAGATCCATTCTAGTAAAATTCCTAAGATATACAAGAGAAAATATATTGGAGAAGGCAATGAAAAAAATAAGAGAAGACAAAAAACCACTGGAATACAAGGGTCAAAAAATTTTTTTCTATCCAGATACAAGTTTTGAACTCCTGAAGAAGAAGAAGGAGTTTAATGCAGCAAAAACGACCCTATGGAAAAAAGATTATAAATTTATGTTAAAATACCCAGCAGTACTTAAAATAGTTATCCCGAGTGTTAGGTCTGCTTTGTTCATGAATGAGTGAGACAAACACCAGACTGAGTCGAAATCAGGGTTCTTTGTTCTTTATTACCGGATTGTAACACTTGCAACTAACAATGTTAGTTGGAGAATGCATTCTGCCGTTATCAGCAAAATGGTGATTTTTTTATACCCTTGGATACGTGCTTAGAACATCATCATATCATTACTTGTCCAATGACTAAAACTGTTGCTATCCTTTCCCTGCTAGCTTCCTGCCTCTCAATCCATCAATGTCTCTCTTATCTTGTAAGTACAAGGATGCATTCACATCTTGTTACAGCCCTGCACAGGGTAACTCCTTACACATTCCCATCTCATGATGTTTTACCTTACACGAGGCAGCAAAGCAAACTATTCTCGGATCCGGAAAAAGCACGAAAATTTGCAGAACAACTACAAACAGACAGAGAGATGAAGAGATGTAACAAGAACAAAAATGACAACTATATATATATATATATATATATTTTTTTTTAAACAGAGTATAACTAAGAACTAAGAAGGGAAAGAAAGGGAAGAAAGGAAGTAAGGAGGGAATTAAGAGAGTGTTATATATGAAGATTAAAATCTTTTCTGGGGGGGGTTGGGTGGGGAAGAATAACAGTCATTGCAAAATCAGTTGACACTTGCGAGCGGATTCGCAAATCCAAATGGAGAGGGGAGATGTAGTTGCCCAACAAGAGACAAAGGGCAACTCAGAAAGGGGAGGAATTATTGGGGGTTAAAGGAATTTTAGATATGAGAATAGTGGAAATATTTTATGTTTTAGAAATGTTGTCTTATAATGTGTTCAAAAAAAGAAAGCAGAAATGGATAAGAAGGAAAGGTGGTGATGAGGAAACGGAAAGGAAAGATAAACAAAGTATGAAATGACTATGTTGAACTATATGACTTTAAATATTAATGGAATACATAACCAAATCAAAAGGAAGAAACTTAAATTTACTGAAGAAAGAAAAAAATGATATAGCATTTGTACAAGAAACACATCTAACTGAAGTGGAACACAAGAAATTAAAGAGAGATTGGATAGGACATGTAACAGCAGCATCATATAATTCAAAAGCCAGAAGAGTAGCTATATTAATCAATAAAAATGTACCAATCAAAATAGAAGAGGAAATAATAGATCCAGCAGGGAGATATGTAATGATAAAATGTCAGATATATTCAGAATTTTGGAATTTACTCAATGTATACTCACCTAATGAAGAAGATAAAAAATTTATGCAAGATATCTTTTTGAAGATAGCAGATACACAAGGGAACATACTAATAGGAGGGGATTTTAACCTTAATTTGGACTCAAACATGGATAAAACTGGAAAAAAAACTAACAGAAAAAACAAAGTAACCAAATTTATAATTAAATCAATGCAAGAAATGCAACTTTTGGATATATGGAGGAAACAACACCCAAAGGAAAAAGAATATTCATATTATTCGGGTAGACACAAAACATACTCAAGGATAGACCTATTCCTGTTATCAGCCCACATTCAAGGGAGAGTTAGGAAAACGGAGTATAAAGCTAGACTATTATCGGATCACTCACCCCTGTTATTGGCAATAGAGCTAGAGGACATCCCACCAAGAATGTATGGATGGAGATTAAACTCCATGCTACTTAAAAAGACAGGATTTTAGAGAATTAATTGAACGACAAATTAAAATGTACTTTGAAATAAATACAGAATCAGTGAAAGATAAGTTTATACTATGGGACGCAATGAAAGCGTTCATCAGAGGGCAAATAATAAGTTATGTAACTAAGATGAAGAAGGACTACAATCGGGAAACAGAACAGTTGGAAAGGGAAATAACAAACAGAAAAAGAATTAGAAATAAAGGAAGATACAACTAAAAGAAGAGAATTGGCAGACAAAAAAATATAAACATATAAGGTGGAGAAGAACATAATGAAGACAAAACAGAAATATTATGAGCTAGGAGAAAAAAAACGCACAAAATTCTAGCGTGGCAGCTTAAGACAGAACAAACTAAAGAATGGTATTGGCATTAAGGAGAAAGGACAAACAAATTACATATAATCCAACAGAGATCAATGAAAACTTCAGGAATTCTACGAACAACTATATCAAACTGAAAACAAAGGGAAAGAAGACAAAATAGATGGATTTCTAACTAAAATTGAACTACCGAAATTACAAACAGAGGAGCAAAATAAATTAATAAAACCATTTGAAATAGAAGAATTACAGGAGATATTAAAAAAAAACTACCGACCAATAAAACACCAGGAGAGGATGGACTCCCAATAGAATTCTATAAAACATTTAAAGACTTTTTAATTCCTCCCCTCCTGGAAGTAATCAACCAGATTGATAAAACACAAAACATACCAGATTCATGCAAAACAGCAATAATTACAGTAATACCAAAGACAGGGAAAGATCCACTCGCACCAGCGTCATATAGACCAATATCTTTACTTAACACAGATTATAAGATAATAGCTAAACTATTAGCAAACAGATTGGCCGACTATGTACCAAAATTAGTAAATCTAGACCAAACTGGATTTATTAAAAAAAGACGAACAACGGACAATATCTGTAAATTTATTAACTTAATTCATGTAGTAGAAGGAAATAAAACTCCAACAGTAGAGGTTGCTTTAGACGCAGAGAAGGCCTTTGACAGAGTAGAATGGAATTATTTATTCTAAGTACGACAAAAATTCAGCCTACCAGAGAAATATATTAATTGGATTAAAGCATTATATAAGGGGCCATTGGCGAAAGTGACAGTAAATGGATATATATCAAAACAATTTAACTTAAGCAGATTAACAAGGCAGGGATGTCCACTATCTCCCTCACTGTTCACGTAGCTATAGAACCCTTGGCAGAACTGATAAGAACAGAAAATATAAGAGGGATAAAAATAAAAGAGAAGGAATATAAAATCAGTCTATTTGCAGATGACGTCATAGTATACTTAACAGAACCAGAAATATCAATAAAAGAATTACATAAGAAATTGAAGGAATATGGAGAAGTATCAGGGTACAAGATCAACGCAAATAAAAGTGAAGCAATGCCAATGAATAATGCAGATTTCACAAACCTTAAGAAAGAATCACCATTTAGATGGGAAACACAAGCAATGCGATACCTAGTTATACAACTAAATAAAAATCTCAGCCATCTATATAAACTAAATTATCATCCATTAATGAAAAAATTACAAGACGACTTAGAGCATTGGAAAGACTTACCACTAGGTAAGGATAAACTGCATTAAAATGAACATCTTCCCAAGGATACAATACCTATTTCAGTCATTACCAATTCACCTAACAGAGAAATTCCTCAAGGAGCTAAAGAAAATAATAAGGAAATTCTTATGGAAAGGGGGGAAACCGAGGATAGCACTAGATAAATTAACAGAATGGTACAAACAAGGAAGCTTACAACTACCAAACTTTAAGAATTATTATAGAGCCGCACAATTAAGATACCTATCAGATTTTTATCAAACAAGGGAAAAACCAGATTGGACCAGATTAGAACTAGATAAAATAGGGGAGAAGATACCTGAACATATACTATATAAATGGGATGAAAAATTGGTGCAACATCGGAATTCACCAGTATTGCATCATCTGCTCAACATTTGGAAGAAGATTCACGTAGAAAGGAATAAAACAAATTACCAACTACCAAAACTAATATTGACGCAAAATCAACTAATCCCTTTCACAATAGATAACCTATCTTTCAGAGAATGGGAGAGAAAAGGGATCAAAAGAATAGAAAATTGTTTTTTGGGAAATAAATTATTATCCTTTGAACAAATGAAGGATAAATATAACATAACTCACGATACAATGTTTGCATACCACCAACTGAAAACCTAATTGAAGGACAAATTGGGAAACAGTCTGAGGTTACCAGAAGGAAGCAATTTTGAATATGTGATTACAGACACAATGATAATTTAAAAATTTATAACAAATATGTACATCAAACTGCAAGAAAAGGAGAACGAGGAAACAAATGGTAAACCTAAACAAAAATTGGAACAAGATGTAAACAAAGATAAAGAATGAAACATGGGAAAAGCTATGCTCCAGAACTATTAGAAATACAATAAACATGAGGTTACGCATGACACAATATAATTGGATACACAGGCTATACATCACACCTCAAAAGTTAAATAAATGGGACCCAACAGTATCAGGCAGATGTTTTCGCTGTAAAAACGAAATGGGAACAACAATTCATGCAATTTGGACATGTGAGAAAGTGGAAAAATTTTGGGAAGATCTAAACCAGATATTAAATAAAATCACAAAAAGCAATATACCAAAAAACCCAGAGATCTTCCTCCTAAGTAATACAAGAAATAAAGAATTTGGACTCGATTTGGATGGAGCACAAAAAAGATTTGTTATGATAGCCCTAGCTGTAGCAAAAAAATGTATTGTGTCAACCTGGAAATTAGAAGACAACTTGAGAATACAACAATGGTACATAGAAATGAATAAATGTATTCCATTAGAAAAAAATAACATATAATTTAAAAAATAACATCACAATATTCAAACAAATATGGGAGCCATACATGAAATACAATAGAGAAATCCTACCATGGGCTTCCACCACCTAAAATGACAGAAGGAGAAGATAATGAAAAGAACGGACTCAGTAAAATTTCTTGTTTATTTTTATTAAGTGACAACATTGTTTAACGGGTTTAATGTATCTTATAGATTGAACTTCAAATAAATGGGAAGGGGGGTTGGGAAGGAGGGAAGGAAGGGGGGAAAAAGGGGGAAGAAAATGACTGTATATATTCAAGAGAAAAAATGTCTGTATATATCTTGGTCAGTGTGGTTTATAGTGTGAAAAATAAAAAATGTAAAAAAAAAGAAAAAGCATTCTGTTTTTTCTGCTGCATGGAAACCATTACTGAACTCCATCCTGCAGGCAGCTCCAGAGGGCCAACTGCAAAGGGCTCATCCTGGATCCCAAGTCGTGGACAATGTTGGAGACCAGATTCATTTGATATACTTGTTTGTTATAATTAACTTACTGTTTATTAACGTGTTAGAGAGGGGTGGTGGATATTGTGTTGAACTCTGGTGTTCCCAATCAGGAGTTGAGAATGTTTAGCAGCGATTTACTTGCAGCTGATGTGTAGTTATTTGTTAAGACGCTGTTTACATCCGGTACCGCAATCTGAGGCGCCTGCAAGCTCACACCAAGACACAAGAGCAACTCGTCCATGAACTACTCTTTGCAGACGATGCCGCTTTAGTTGCCCATTCCGAGCCAGCTCTCCAGCGCTTGATGTCCTGTTTTGCGGAAACTGCCAAAATTTTGGCCTGGAAGTCAGCCTGAAGAAAACTGAGGTCCTCCATCAGCCAGCTCCCCACCATGATCACCAGCACCCCCACATCTCCATCGGGCACACAGAACTCAAAACGGTCAACCAGTTTACCTACCTCGGCTGCACCATTTCATCTGATGCAAAGATCGACAAAGAGATAGACAACAGACTCGCCAAGGCAAATAGCACCTTTGGAAGACTACACAAAAGAGTCTGGAAAAACAACCACCTGAAGAAACACACAAAGATCAGCGTGTACAGAGCCGTTGAAATACCCACACTCCTGTTCGGCTCAGAATCATGGGTCCTCTACCGGCATCGCCTATGGCTCCTAGAATGCTTCCATCAGCGCTGTCTCCGCTCCATCCTCAACATTCATTGGAATGACTTCATCACCAACATCGAAGTACTCGAGCTGGCAGAGTCCGCAAGCATCGAATCCATGCTGCTGAAGACCCAACTGCGCTGGGTGGGTCACGTCTCCAGAATGGAGGACCATCGCCTTCCCAGGACCGTGTTATATGGCAAGCTCTCCACTGGCCACCGAGACAGAGGTGCACCAAAGAAGAGGTACAAGGACTGCTTAAAGAAATTTCTTGGTGCCTGCCACATTGACCACCGCCAGTGGGCTGATATCTCCTCCAACCGTGCATCTTGGCGCCTCACAGTTCGGAAGGCAGCAACCTCCTTTGAAGATCGCAGAGCCCACCTCACTGACAAAAGAGGAAAAACCCAACACCCAACCAACCAATTTTCCCTTGCAACCACTGCAACCATGCCTGTCTGTCCAGCATCAGACTTGTCAGTCACCAACAAGCCTGCAGCAGACGTGGACATACCCCTCCATAAATCTTCGTCCACGAAGCCAAGCCAAAGAAAGATTCTGGGTTAGTCTGTGTGAGTGTGTGCCCTTTCATGAGTTCCCCTGTGCATAAATAAAGACCACTGTTTGTTAATAACACGTATCCAGCCTTGATTCTCTTTGAACCCGTCAAACCTTTTCTTGAACACAACATTGGCGCTGCGAGCAGGGTTAAAGGAGTTTCGACTGGACCCATGTGGTTGTGATGTTTTTGGAAGATACTAACTAATTTAACCTCTCCACGTAACCATCACGTGCGTGTAGACTCCCAGTTTTGTGTCCTCCCAGTTTTGTGTGTCCCATGGCATGGCCTTGCTGACAGGCAGGCAGGTGGAGTGGCCTGTGGGAAGGTGGAGTGTTGAGTCTCCTGGCCGGGAAAGGGGTACTGAGAAGGGGGAAGGATTGTAGCGCATCAGGGAAAACCATCATGTGTGTGAGGACTCCCTGTTGAGTGAGTGTGTCCTGTTGCGTGCCTTTACTGAGAGATGGGCAGATGGAGCAGCCTGTGGTCAGGTGGTGTCTCCTGTCCAGGAAAGGGGCACCAAGAAGGGAGAAAGTACATAGCGCAAGGACTTGGAGCTATGCAATGGGTTGCTTTACCAGAAGAAATGGGCATGATTTGTCTACACTCACACACAGACTAACCTGGAGAGAACGAGTTTCCTTCATTCACAGGATGACTTATCTGCAGGCACTGGAAGCGGTGATGGCAGAACTGAGTGGTGGCTGATGAATATGTTGACAGAGCCAACAACTTGAATGCTACTGAAGGATTGCCATTGTTAACCCTGAAAACAGACTCTGGTTGGGCAGGGGGGGGGGGGGGTGGGTGGGGTTGGGGAACTGTCCAGTTCTGTAGGTTTTGATATTCTAGTGTTGGGGTCATGATCACCGACCAACATCGCTCCACATCAGTAACCTTGGTCAGGTGGATGGCTCAAGGGAGGGTCTTTCCCTGTGCACAATCTAGCCAATATAAAGTACGGACTCTCAGAATGAGTCCCCAAACAGCTGACAGCTCAGCAAAGGAGGGTGCTCCCTGGGAACTAAATGGTATGTCCTGGATGTGTGGTGCAGGGCCGAACCCTGGTTACCCATGGGACAGTACAGTGCCTGTTATCTGGGATGCGTATATTTGTTAGTTATAATTAATTTACTGTTTATTAGTGTTACATGATTGCTAGAGTTAGAGAGGGGTGGTGGATATTGTGTGTTCAACCATTGCATTGCCAGTTGAGAAGGTTTAGTAGCAATTTATTTGCATATGATGTATAGCTATTTGTGTATTATTCTGGGTTAGTCTGTGAGTGTGTGCCCTTTTGAGAGTTCCTCTATGCATAAAGACAACTATTTGTTAATAACACATATCTAGCCTTAATTTTATTTAAACCCATCAAACCTATTCTTGAACACAACACAGCGTTCTATGTAGATTTTCTTGATGATGGGAAGAGTTTTGCCTGCAATGTACTGGGCTATGTCCACTACCTTTCTCAGGGCTTTCCGCTCAGAGGTATTGGGGCCCTCATGCCAGGTCATGATGCAGCCACAGTCAGCACACTCTCCACTACACATCTGTAGAGGTTTACCAAGGTTTTCAATATCATATCAAACCTCTGCAAACTCCTGAGAAAATAGAGGCAATTATATATTTTCTTCACAATGACATTCGTGTGTTAAATCCAGAAAGGTCCTCTGAAATAATAACTGCCAGGAATTTAAATTTGCTCACCCTCTTCACCTATCATCCCCCAATGCTCATTGGATTGTACACCACTGGTTTTTCCCTCCTCAACTCCAAAAGCAGCTCCTTGGCTTTGGTGCCATTGAAGTTGTTATTAGTAAAGCATTCAACCAACTTTTCAACCTCCCACCTATATGCTGAGTCATTGCCCCTTTGTAATCTTCTTATCTTGGAATCATCTCAAATTTGTAGATGGTGTAATTGTACCAATATGTGTATGCAATTAAAATAGTAAATGGGATGTTGGAGTTTTTCCAAAAGAACTGGAAATATAAAAGGAAGAAAGCATAGCAGAGCATCAGAACAGAAATTCAGAGTCAATATTTCAGATCAATGACCCTTCATTATCTTTTTTTCCATAGACCTTGCCTGATATGTTGAGAATCCACAATATTTTCTATTTTTATTTCAGATTTCCTGTGTCTGCAGTTTTCTGCTTTTCAATTAAAGATGAGTATATATCACCATTAAATTAGAGCACTTTGCTTAAGTTGACTGATTTTATGAATGTGAGAGTAATCCTGATCATTAGGACTCAGTAATGTTAACCTTGTCACCAGATCCCACTCCATCCCAATGACATCCCTAAAACCATCATCATTACCCCTTTTGGACTTTGAGTTCCTGAGAATGCCCTTTAGTCTTAAAAAGGTAGCCCAGACCTTCCAGAGGCCAACAGATGCGGTGGACCAGGATATCACATTAGTGTTCATCTACTTGGACGATATTCTCATTGCTAACCGCAATCACACAGAGCACGCAGCCCATCTAAGGCAACTGTGCACCCAGCTGCAGGAATTTGGACTAACTATAAACCCTGCTAAGTGCTAGCTTGGACTGGAAATGATCAACTTCCTAGGGCATCAAATCAACAGGCATGGAGCAAAGCCCCTACCCAAAAAGGTAGAGGCTTTTCAGTGCTTCGCTGGAATGATTAATTTTTTTAAAATCACTGTTTCATACCAGCAGTGATCTGCATCATGCGCCCCATGTTTGCACTCATGGCGAGGAAAAGGAAAGACATTACCTGGAACAATGAGGCCTTGAATGCGTTTCAGAAGGCTAAGGACACACTGGCCAACGCCACCCTTCTGGTGCACCCCAAGCCAGAGGCGCCAATCTCTCTCACAGTAGACACCTCCAGCACAGAGGTAAGAGGTGTACTGGAGCAATTTATCGGAGGGCAACTATTGGTGCTGTACCTGGCAGTCAGGCACTTCAGTTAATTTTTGGAAGGTAGACAATTCAGGGTCTTCATGGACCATAAACCTTTGCCTTCCAGAAAGTGTCAGACCAGTGGTTGGGACAGGTAGAAGCAACACCTCTCATATCTGTCTGAGTTCACCACAGACATTCAACACATTGTGGGGAAAACCAACATGGTGGCCAATGCACTGTCATGCCCCACGATCAAATTCATCCAGGCCCTGTCCCAGGGAATAGGCTATACAGCCCTAGCCAAGGCACAGCAGGAAGATCCTGGCATACAGGACAGCAGTTTCTGGGCTCAGGCTGGATGACATTGCCATTGGCCCTGGTAACCAGAGGCTCCTCTGCGACGTCTCTACCGGCAAACCCAGCCCCATCATGGAGATGGCAGGTCCTCAACGCAG
Organism: Narcine bancroftii; assembly: GCF_036971445.1. NCBI lineage: Eukaryota > Metazoa > Chordata > Chondrichthyes > Torpediniformes > Narcinidae > Narcine > Narcine bancroftii. The sequence goes on along the minus strand of NC_091469.1, from coordinate 5,717,319 downwards.
TGCACAACCTGGCACACCCAGCCATCACAACTTCTGTCAAAAATGTGGCCAGTAAGTTCACTTGGCACAGCCTCTGGAAACGGGCCAAGACCTGCACATTCTGCCAGATGTCCAAAGTGCAGACACATATCAAGTCATCACCCCCCCCACCCCCCCAAGACTTTTGAGCCAGCGGGACATGGGTTCAGCCACATCCACCTTGACATAGTAGGGTTGCTACCGGTCTCCCATAGGGCGAGATACCTCCTCACCACGATTGACCCCTCCACAAGGTGGCCAGAAGTGGTCCCGCTGGCCGACACAACCACCGAGACCTGTGTCAGGGCACTGATTAAAACCTGGGTCTTGAGATTTGGAGTCTCGGAGCATACGACTTCGTAAGAAGCACACAGTTCACTTTGGGACTTTGGGCAGTGCTGGCCAACATGCTGGGAACCCAGCTCCACAACACCACGACATATCACCCTCAGGCCAACTGGTTGATGGAGTAGTTCTACAGGTTCCTAAAGGCAGCCTTGATGGCTCGGCTCAATGGACTGAGCTGGGCAGATGAATTACCCTGGGTCCTCCTGGGGATCAGCACTGCACTGAATGAAGAATTCAATGCCTCAGCAGCTGAGATGGTGTACAGCATGCCTTTGGTGATACCAGGAAGTTCTTGGCCACCACTGACCCAGAGGACCCAATGACCTCATTGACAAAGCTGAGAGAAAGACTGAGTACGCTAGCCCCTCTGCAGCCTCTGCCACACAGCCAGTCCAAGTCCTATGCCCCCAAAACCTTATATAGAGACCTGTGAGTACATTTTTGTTTGGAGGGCGGCATACCGGACATGTCTGCAAAGTCCATACGAGGGATCATACAAAGTAACCAGACCCAACAGGTCAACGTGTGCAGTAAGGAAGAGACTTTCACCATTAACTGCCTCAAGCCAGCACATCTGGACATTAGCCAACTGGTCTCCACTCAGCCTCTATGACGCAGAGGTATGGCATCAAATGCCACGGACAGCGTTCTGATTGCTGGTTCTGCCGGGGGGGGGGGGGGGGGGGTTGTGCAGTGGTCCACTAACCAGGATGCGACCCAGTACACAAAATGGCCAACAAACATGGCGGCGCCAGACCCCATGGGAGCCAACGACCTTCACCCCAGGTGACAACTCGTACGGCAGGAAGCAATGACAGGAATGCCAACCAGTCTAAGGCTGGCACTGCTGTGATGCAACTCCTGTTGTCAGCAGCAGGGAGAGAATACAAGATAAATTGCCAATGCAATAAACCAGTCCTCAACTTCATCTTCTTGGGTGTGACATTCTTTCCACACTTTGCGGTAGTGTGCACACCACAAGCTTTATTCCCCATATTATTGGAAATGAAAGGTATTCCGAATGGATTGTCATGGTACATGCTGAGGACTTGTTTCCTCTGTTGGGAAATCTAAAATTTACACTGTAATTCACAATCCAAGTATTAAGGAGAAATTTGTTTGCTCAAGAAGGCTGTACGTTTAGGAATTAGGATGCTCAGATGTTGACTATTTTAAAGGGCAAGGCAAAGTTAAAGATGCAAAGAGAAATCAGAAGGCATGGGATTAAGACTAAAGTAAACCAGACGTACAGGATCACATGATTTATTTAATGATAAGGCTACCTGCCTTGTCACAACACATTCCATAACGAAATTAAGAACTTTAATTTTAAAAGAATCACCAACAATTACTTGACTAACGGGCAGCCAAATTATCCTTAATACAGCATTGCGATAACGATCAGAAATCTGGATTGCATGCCATTGATAACGATTAGATAACCGGATTGCATGCCATGATGTGAGCTGAAAAACAAGCCTCATGTTACGCATCACTCACCACCAACTGTGCAGAATTGGCCGAACTTGTCTTGCGATGCCACCCGTAATCCGTTGTCTAGAACCGTGATGCGGGTCTCGTGTTTGTCGTGTCCACCGACGCTGGCGTAGGTGGGTTTCGGTACATTGGGCAGCGGCGTGGAGAGCGGGACTCCGGGATAACCGGCACTACTGAATTGTCTGCTGCCGGCAAGGCCACACCTACAGGCAAGAGAAGGGAGAGTTGATCGTCACACCGACCGATGGACAGCGTAGCTGGACCAACACTGACCTCAGGAACACGGCCTTTAACCACTCCCACCGCACCGTTTACCTGCGAAGTTGTGTCCACGGTCTCAAACGCGTCATGTGCGCCGCCATCTTGACTGCCTGTCGGCTTCCGGCCACTTGCCCTGATACAAATCACATCCGGGTCAGCTGACCCTTGGCAACCACTTGGTGACCTGTCGACGGGGAGACAATGCTCTCTCGTGGAGAGCGAGGTGAGGCTGGAACGGTCGTTGGCAATGGGTTGGCGGGGTGTCCTGGTCAAGGTGGGAGTCCCGGTGCAGCGTGGAGTTCAATTGCAGCTATTTGAATTGTGATCGGACTGTGCAATTGTCAGGTGTTTCTGCAAGTTTGACCCTTTTTCACGGGTGTTACAAATATCATTTCTTCAGGCTGACTCTTTGCAGACGATGCCGCTTTAGTTGCCCATTCAGAGCCAGCTCTTCAGCGCTTGACGTCCTGCTTTGCGGAAACTGCCAAAATGTTTGGCCTGGAAGTCAGCCTGAAGAAAACTGAGGTCCTCCATCAGCCAGCTCCCCACCATGACTACCAGCCCCCCCACATCTCCATCGGGCACACAAAACTCAAAACGGTCAACCAGTTTACCTATCTCGGCTGCACCATTTCATCAGATGCAAGGATCGACAATGAGATAGACAACAGACTCGCCAAGGCAAATAGCGCCTTTGGAAGACTACACAAAAGAGTCTGGACAAACAACCAACTGAAAAACCTCACAAAGATAACCGTATACAGAGCCGTTGTCATACCCACACTCCTGTTTGGCTCCGAATCATGGGTCCTCTACCGGCATCACCTGCGGCTCCTAGAACGCTTCCACCAGCGTTGTCTCCGCTCCATCCTCAACATCCATTGGAGCGCTCACACCCCTAACGTCGAGGTACTCGAGATGGCAGAGGTCGACAGCATCGAGTCCACGCTGCTGAAGATCCAGCTGCGCTGGATGGGTCACGTCTCCAGAATGGAGGACCATCGCCTTCCCAAGATCGTATTATATGGCGAGCTCTCCACTGGCCACCGTGACAGAGGTGCACCAAAGAAAAGGTACAAGGACTGCCTAAAGAAATCTCTTGGTGCCTGCCACATTGACCACCGCCAGTGGGCTGATAACGCCTCAAACCGTGCATCTTGGCGCCTCACAGTTTGGCGGGCAGCAGCCTCCTTTGAAGAAGACCGCAGAGCCCACCTCACTGACAAAAGGCAAAGGAGGAAAAACCCAACACCCAACCCCAACCCACCAATTTTCCCCTGCAACCGCTGCAACCGTGTCTGCCTGTCCCGCATCGGACTTGTCAGCCACAAACGAGCCTGCAGCTGACGTGGACTTTTTTTACCCCCTCCATAAATCTTCGTCCGCGAAGCCAAGCCAAAGAAGAAGAAACAAATATCATCTAAAGTTGGGGCTGATCTGAAATTCCCTTCTCCATTCTCGAATACCCGCCATCGTCTTTCATCACCTTATTCCAACATTAACCCATCTCCGCCTTAAATTATCCAGACACTGCTTTCACTGCTCTTTAAGGGAGAAAATTCCAAGTGTTCACAAAGCCTGAGAGGGGAAAAAATCGCCTCGACTCTCTTAAATGAGTGACCCCCTTATTTTATACAGTTACTCGAGCTATGGACAAATTGTCAAAGCTCCCCCAATTGTATAGATTTCAATCAAATCCTCACACTTCCTAATCCACAATTTTGGGACCCTTCACTGAACTGCTTCCAATACAATAGCATCCTTCGTTGTATAAAGAAACCAATACTGCTTTTAAATATTGAATAATCAATTAGCCACAATCTCCCTGGTTTTGTACTTAATTTTCATAGTGATGTTTCATCACCTTTCATAATTGCTTGCTGTACCTGCTTATGAGCTTCTTGTAAATTGTACAAGGGACACAAATCCTGCTCCATGTCAGAACTCTGCAATCTTTCACCATTTAGATAATGTGCTTTATTTTCTTTTTTCATGTTGAAATGGACACTTTCATAGCTTCTGTAATACTCCATTTGTCTATTGATTTAAATGGGGATCCCTGAGTCTCCTGGTGTATGTCAGCATTGTACATAGAAAATACTGGAAATGTTCAGCTGGTCAAGGTGTACAGTATTTGTGGAGAGAGAAACTGAATTAATAAATTGGATCAGTTGCCTTTTATTAGAATGTTTTACCCCATTTCCCCCATGAAGTATGCCTCCGATTATGTCATCTGTGGGATTTTATCAGTGACCACTGCATTTCCTGAACATGACAGAAATCACAACAGCCCCTCGTATGGCTGTCATCATATTGGTAAGAGGTCATGTTGCAGATACTTCAGAAGCAACCTTGATAATGGACTAATTATTTTGTGTCAAGTATTGGTGGAGGGAAGAATATCACCCCTCTACTTTTGGTAATGATACATTTACATCTGTCTCAGAGGCAAATAGTGCACCATTGTGTGTCCAGTGATGCAGCACATTCTAAGGTCTGCACTGGAAATGTTGATTTGGATTGTATACTAAAGTCTCTGGAGGTGGGCACAGGGGAAAGGGTACAATTCATTGTCAGATGATGCTGTCATGAATTGACCTGAAGTGTTTTGGTCTTGAGGAGAAGAATGGGCCACAATTGTAGATTATCTTCTGTCTCAGCACCAGTTTCCATTCCTTTCCTCTTTTGATTCATTTAAATATCTATTGTTTTCTGTTTGGTATGCATGGAAATGATTGGGCAAGAAGCTGCTTGTCATAAATAGCACTACATTATTTAGTTTTGGGGATGTGGCAAGAATTCCATTCTCCATCAATTGCTTCTCAATATAAACCACCAGTGCAAGAACACAGGCTGATTATATTTCCCCCCTCCCTAACCTACTACCACGAAAGCAAATTTGGCATTTTCCCTGATTCAATTAGATTATTCAAAATTTTTAAAATGTATTGAAAGTGGTGTCATTTATTTTTATTTTGTTTTTATCTGCCACTTTCAGGTGAAAAAAACTATGATGAAGAAAGAAACCCCTTTTCCTTTAAGGAATTTGTCAAGATTAAAAGTCAATCAACAACAAAAGGGGAAGAGAGGATAAAGCAGGCACACCAACCACTGAAGGTACTATACAGCCTGTATTATTGTACAAACAACTTGCACTAGTTCAGGATCTTCAACATTATTGAAAAAGGATTATGAGACTCTGTTACCTGTTTGAAATGCTTAGCCAGAGTTTGTGGTTAGATTATAATCACTATCCATTCAAGATTCAGGGGAGTGATGAGGAGAAATTTCTTCACTTAAATGATTGTGATTCTTTGGAATGTAAAAATCCATGGCACTTGGATAGTCAGTTATAGACTATGTTCAAGACTATGCTGACAGATATTTGTATACAAAGGAATATGGGGAAAGTGAAATTCAGGTAGATTGTGTTCTTATTGAATAGATTGAAGGGCTATAAGATCAGAATGTATTGTCATGAATGCATCACAAAATTTGTTGTTTTGGGGCTGTATAACAGGTGCGAATATTGCAGTTAAAAAATAAATAGTGCAAAAGAAGAGAAAGTGAGGTAGTGTCTGTGGTCCATTCCTAAATCTGATAGCAGAGGGGAAGAAGCTGCTTTTGTACACTCCTTCTTGATGGTAGCAGTGTGAAGAGGACATGGCCTAGATGGTGAGGGTCATTGAGACAGCACCTCTTGTAGATGTCATTGATGGAGTGAAGACTGATGCCCATGATAACACTGGCAGAGGTCACAACTCTCTGTAATCTTTTCCTGTCCTGTGCATTGACACCTCCATAACAGAGAGTGATACAATCAGTCCAAATGCTCTCCACGGTACATCTGTAGAAATTTGCAAGATTCTTTGGTGATATACCAAGTCTCTTCACCAAATGCAGCCTCATTTCTCTCTTGTTATTTCTTCTGCAGCTCACAAGCATGGTTATCATATAGAAACTGGCACAACCATATAAAATGATATTAGGACAGATAGGTTGTTTAAAAAACTTTCTATTTAAAGGAAGATAATGGAAAAGTTTGTATAGAATCATGGAAAATAAGAGCAGGTGTAAACCATTTGGCCCTGCAAGCCTCATCCACCACTCAATATAATTGATTATCTATGACAAATTGATTTTGACAGACTCTTTACCCCAACTCCTACCCTTTTTTGTCTATTAAAATATTAACAACTTGGCCTCTACAACCCTCTGTATAAATGAATTCCACAGGTTCACCACCTTCTGAGTGAGAAAAATACTTATTTCAATCCCTGTAGTCTGAGAGTGAGAACCCTCATTCTAGATTCCAGTTAAGGGGAATATTCTCTCCAGTTTTTCAGCCGCTGTAAGAATTTTCCAATTTTCTAAATTAGTTTCCTCTTCTAAGCTTTAGTGAATACAAATCTGCTATTCCAGAAATTAGTCTGATGAACTTTGGTTAGAATCCCTCTAATGGAAAATATAAGTCCATTCTTCAATAAAACTGTATAAAATACCCCAGATGTGATTTTACATGTACAATTGTGACAGGCCATCCTTGCCACTGTATTCAAAATCTCTTGCTATGAAAGCCAATACACCATTTACTCCTTAATTGTTTTCTGCATCAGCAGGTTTGTTTTCTGAGAGTATAATATAAGAACTCCCAAAATTCTTGTGCACCAACACTTGCTAATATTTTTGTTCCATTTCTACCAAAATTTTATTCTGTTTCTGCCAGGTTTTTATCCATTCATTTAATCAGTTTAAGTTGAGAAACCATGATATCTTTCTAGAACTGTTTAGGGAGGAAATTTTGGTCCAGGGGTCCAAGCACTGACACCAAGACCACCAGTGGGCGAACAATAAAACTTGAAGGTATGCATGAAGTCAAAACTGAAGAAATTTCAGAGGGTCCAGGGCTTACGGAGATTTAGTAAGAATTTTCAAACTAAAATTGTATAAAAACTTGATGTTCAAGGGTTTTGGGAAAGAATAAAAGACAAATTGTATAACTCTTTCAAAGATCTGATGTATGTATAACATCATCTTTGTTTATGGCATGACAATCCTTAATTCTGATTAGTTGTCCTATGATCATTAAAGTAAATTTAATTCTGCAATGGCTGTCTTGTTAAACTGAAGAGACCAATTGTTTTAAAGAATAGGGCAGCACGTTTGGTGTAGTGGTTAACGCAATGCCTTTACAACACCAGCGATCAGGACTGGATCCCGCACTGTGTAAAGAGTTTGTACGCTATCCCTGTGTCTGTGTAGGTTTTCTCCAGGGACTCTGGTTTCTTCCCACCCTTCAAAAATGTACTAGGGTGTAGGTTAATGGGGTGTAATTTGGGCAGCACTGACTTGTAAGGCTGAATTGGCTTGTTACAGTGACTTGTGTCTAATTTAATTAAAATGTAATTATAAAATAATATAGTACCTTTTGTTTATTTAAAGATCCATATAAATGGCCTTTGTTGTGTTTCCATGAGGTTTCACTAAGTATATATTTCTCACTTGTTTTCTCAATCTTCCCTCTCCCACACCACTGTCCCCTGCCTTTCCTCACTCAAACCTTCCACTGCAGGACTGCACAGGAATTGGCTTCAAAGGGGGTCTGGCTGCAGCCAAAGATCTAAACTTAAAGGTGAATTTTCCAGAGAGCTACTTCCCAGATCCAATGCCCAATAGTCCTTTGGATGAAGAGGATGATGACTGGAGTGAAACCTACCAACCAGCCATTATAGAGGCTGCTCATGAGTTTGGCTTCTCTGAACTGATCCAAGATCTGCCTGATGCCCCACTGACTCTGTGCCCCACTGAGCTCTTGCAGCATGACAGCTTCCGATATGCAGCATCTGAGTGGCAAGAGGAGGAAGAAAAGAAACAACATAGCAAAAGGGATGCAACCTCACAACTTGAGTGTCCAAATGATGGCCTTGACACTAAGAAAGATCATTTTGATTTAGTCGGGGAGGTTCTCTATCAAAGTCAGTTACTAAGTAATGAGAAGGCAAGTTACTATCTTTACAAAATGTTATTGCGCCCTCCCCGTCCCATCACCTCCACCATGCACACAAGCACACACACGCCCACCCCTTGGCTCTCATTAAGGTGTCAATTTTGCGGATGTTGGAGGAGGTACAAAGGAAATTTACTCACAGGTTCCAAGTTTGAGGGAATGCGATTACCTGCATAGATGGGAGAAGATGAGTGTTCACTTCTTGAACAAAGAAGGCCCCAAGGAAATAAGAGATCCTTTAAATTTACAATATAAAAATAACACTGCTGAATGGTGAGGTACATCAGGGGAAACATGAACTGTTTTCTCTTCCAGAGGAAGGTTAGATTATTAGGTGGTGGAAGTACCTTCAATATAACAGGTATTCCTTGATTTATAGAGGCATTGTGTTTAGGAAGAATGTTTCATCCAGCGAAAATTTGTAAATTTAAACGCATTTCCCATTAGTTTCTATGTTAAAACATGAAACTAATGGGAAATATAATTCAAGAACCTGAGTCAAAGATACTTCAAAATAAATGCATCAATGCAAATGTCTGAAATAACTTTCTGTATAATTAAATCTTAATAAGAATATACATGATGTTCTCTTTGAGGGTGCCCACCCAGTGACCCAAGTGTCTCGTTAGGATGCACAGGCCATCTTGTTGGAAAGAGTTCCATGTAGTTCAAAAGTTGCAAGTTTACAAAATAAAGTGCTCTTTTAAGGCAGAAGTGAGACAATTTATTTTTCTTTTGAAGAAGGTTGTAACTTTAATTCACTCTCTCTCTCAGAGGCTGATTAAAGCAGAATCTTTGAGGTGTATTCTTGATAAACAAGAGAGCAAATGACTACCACGGGTAGGTGGGGATGCAGAATTGAGTATATGAATGGGACAAATATATAGGTTTGCAGATTTCTTGAAATGTTCAGACAAGCCATACTGGCATTTGGAGAATACGTATTCCCTTCCTTGTGTTCTAATCTGGCCATAACTATCTTTTTCTGAGATCTTCACCAAATTCAGGGCCACGTGCTGTTGATTCTGATCTTTTATAAACACATTACATTCACTCCTTTATAACATTGCTGCTGATCATAATTCTTCTGGTGTAACATTTGGCACTATCTTTTATTTTTTTCCATTTTAAAAATATTATTTAAATTTTCCATACATATATTTATATCAAAACACAAAATATAATAATCATAATAAAATCCATTATACATGATGGTTTTATAAAAAAAACCCAAAATAATAGAAAATAAAAACCTCACCAACCCCCCCAAAAAAAGATAGAAAAAAATGAAGGAAGAAAGAAAGAAAAAAGAGTACAATTAGTAAATAAAGATCAAAGTAGACCTGTTTGCCTTTCATTCTAACCTTTTCAATTTTATTTATTCCAAGGCATTAACGAGGTTTAGGGAAAGTCATTTATAAATTTATACCTACAATATTTAAATATGGGCACCAAATTTTCAAAAAAAAAATCATATTTTTGAAATTATATGTAATCTTCTCAAGAGATATACAGCTATGAATTTCCGCATGCCATCTTTCCAAACCTAAATGAGAATCCAATTTCCACATCACTGCTATACATTTTCTTGCAAGTGCTAATGCAATTTTTACAAATTCTTTATGATATAAATTTAATTTTGGTCTTATCCCTGAAATATTACCCAGTAAAAGCAACATTGTGGAAATTTAACTGCAAACGAGTTCCTAACTCTATCCAAAATGGTCTCAACTTTGGACATGACCATGTAGAATGTAAAAAAAAAAAAAAGTACCAATCTCTTGGCTGCATCTAAAACATTGATTTGAAATATCTGACTTCAATCTATTTAATTTTTGTGGGGTAAGATATATTGATGTAACAAATTATATTGAACCAATCTATATCTAACATTTACTGTATTTGCCATACAATCTAGTCATAGTACTGACCAATTTTTCTCCCCAGTAATAATAATATTTAAATCTTTCCCATCTCTGTCTGCTTTTAAGTTCCCTTTTGCAATAATGTATACATGGCTGAGATAAGTTTCTTAATAGATCTATTATAAAAGTTTCTATTTCACTACGCTTAGGTAATAACTTTGTTGGACCCAGTTTATCTCGTAAATATGCTTACATTTGATAACAAAATATTGCATTATTTTGTATCCTATATTTATTTTTTAATTGTTTAAATTACATTAAATTTCCTCCTTCATAACAATCTTCTGTACTTCAAATTCCCTTAGAAAAGCAAATATTCAAAAGTTTATTATTCATTGTAAATGGGATGGTCTATTTTGATTCAAGGCATTGTAGGTAATCCAGGGTTCCTCGTCCCATTTCAGTATTTGCTTTATATCATTTTTTTTGCTCCATGTTCTTCAGGGTTGTTCACATAAGTTTAGCGTAATGGTTAACACAACGCCTGGTTAACACAACGCCTTTACAGCGTCAGCAATCAGGACCAGGGTTTGAGTCCTGCACTGTCTGCAAGAAGTTTGTATATATGTCTTTGTGGGTTTTCCCCAGGGGCTCTGGTTTCCTCCCACCGTTCAAAATCTACCCACGGTGCAAATTGGGCAGCACAGACGTGGACCAAAATGGCTTGTAACTGTACTGTACATTTAAATTTAACTGAATCTGCAAGATTTACTGAATGGTTGTCTTTTTCAGTTGTATTAATTACAACTATTTTTAGTAATAGTTACAGCTTGATGTGATTTCTTAGAGTACATGTAATTTTCAGTACTGCTGAAACATTTTGAAGAATATACAAAATAATTCAGGTTTCGAAAAACAGAGCACTATGACACTGACAAAGTCAGAATGGTGCAAAAGAAAGTACCGTATAAAATGCACCATGGGTGGAGATTGATGGGATTTTTAGTGTCACTAGAAAAGCTTCATAAATCAAGGAACACCATTCATGAGTCAATTGTATTAAGAGTGAAATACATAAATGTTTGTAATTGAAGGAATACCTGTGTGAATTGGATAAGTATTTGAAAAAATTGCACAGATTAGGAAAGAGCAAAGCAGTGGGATTTACTTGATTGGCATGTAAAGAGGTAGAGAAATTTACAATTTAGTATTCAGTAGGATGTGTGACATGAATGTTTGGAGGATTGAGACCTTGGAGGCTTGTAGGAAAAGAAGAGACTTAAGAAATAGTGAAGGATAAAGGTATCATGGGATTTCAACGTGGGGGTGAGAATTTTTTAATTGGGGTGTTGCTGTTCAAAGTACATGATGATTGAACACTGTTAAAGGTGTGTTGGGATATAGACGTCAGATATTTGGATGAGTTCAGGTGGAAGATGCAAAACAATCCAAGATGACAATGGAAAGATTGAGACAGGTAACAAAGATTGAGGCATTTCCAGGTGTACCAAGAGCTGGAGTCATTTGGAATAATTTTAATTTCTCTTCCAGCTGAAAGAAGAAAATGCTCTTCTACACAGACAAACTAAAGAAGCAAAGCAACTAGCAAAAAACCATGTAAAGAGGTAAGAAGAACTGAGTGTAAGTTTGGAAAAGAGGTCAAAAAGAAATTCAGCATGAATAGAAAATGTATTGCAATGAGCAACTGTGGTGCACTGTTAGCCAGAATCAGACACACACAAAGATAAAAACTGTACAACAGGCTTTAATCCACAAAGACTTACACAGAGCCAGGCTGGCTGTGGCTGCAGCAAATCTGAGTGAGGCCTCGGGAGGCCGGCGCAGACTTATATCCCGGAGGGTGATTGACATCTGATTGGGTGGGGCTTGATCCATTCAGGCCGACTGATTGACAGCCGGCCAGGTGTTGTCCTGACCCTTTACACTCCTGCAGGTACAGAGGTTGCCCCCAGCAGTAGGCCGGTGGTGTACCACCACAACAACAATCTTCAATTTGGAATTTTATTCCCTCTATTTGAGAACTATCTTTCAGCTCTTGAATGAACTCCATTCAAATGATCTGAATTAGTGATTGTTGGCTGGTTATTCATCAAACCTGGGCTGTTGTCCATCCCAATAGTAAACAGATATCAGGTTCACATTTAGCTTAAATTGAATTTCAATACTGTATTCCTATTCCCTTCATTGAATTACTAGAGGTTGGATGGACACTGAACTTTCACATATGCAGCCCAAATTCAAATTCTTCCTTGAAGATATAAGTGAAACTCTGTGCTGTACCAGATCTAGTTTGTACTGCAGAAAATGTCCATAATGTGATCACTCGTGTCAAATTGCAAGGGTGCAGCCACGGTGAATTGTGTCAGAAGGAAAATGTGCCTCATCAAGACAGTGAGCCATAATGGGTTGTGTTTGAGGAAAGGAACATTTTGTGTTGCTAATCTGGAGTACTGCAGAGATGTGATGAAAGAATTCCTGATGCAATGCAGTGTCCATTGGTCATTTCTGTAGGACCAGGAACTTGGAAGAAGAGCTGGAGAGAAGGAAAATTAAAGAGGAGAAAGAGGCACGAGCATTGGAAGCAATGGTTCAGCAAGTGGAAGAGAACCTGCAACTGATGACGGTGAGTTCAGGAGCCATTCAACACTGCCCCTACTAATGTAGCCCTCCTTATTACCTTTTTCATGGGGTTTCCTCAGAGCTGAACCCAGTTCAATTCTCCAGCAACGTTCATGTCCTCACTCATAACTTTGGTATCAAACAGACATCAAGGTGAAGTTATCACAATATTAAGGCTTGGGAATGGCTTGGACAATGTGCTGAAATCTTGCATATAGAGGACAATTGTGGACACTCACACTTATAGCTCTGTTAAAGTGGCTAATGAGGCTTGGATCACTGATGGAAATCACAATTTTTTCTAGCTCTCATTCACATTAAATGAAGCATTTTATTTATGAATTTCAGAAACGAGCAGTGAAAGCAGAGAATACTGTGACTAAACTGAGACAGGAAATTGCAACTCTGCAGGTATGGTGTGAATTTTCTGTTTTTTATATAATTAGTTCTTTCCCTTTCTCTCATCTCTTTTTCTCTCTCATCTTTCTCTTTCCCTGAACCACTTTCACTCTCCTTTGTCTGTAGATCATAGCAATCTGTTTTATCCTGACAGGCTGAACTGCAACAATGCAAAACTGAGAATGAAAAACTTCGATCTCAAGATTCTGCTGCTCTGAATTCAGCAAAAAATAATGCCCAACTTGCATCAGACTATCTAGTGAAGACTGCACATGAAGCAGAGGCCTCAGTGAAGTATGTATCTAATAGCTTGTTCTTCACAGGAAGATCATTTTAATGTAAAAAGAAAAGAGATGTTAGAAAAACAAGAGGAAAGGAAAATCATCGGAGTGAATAGGATATGGGTTAAGAAAGGAAAGCATGATGGCTTATCTTGTATTCCAGTTTCCCAGTATTTCCAATAATTCTCCGAACTACCTCCCTCATTAATTTCTCACTGAACTGCTTCATTGAGATTGTTAAATCTGTTATTTCCATCCTCCACTGTTCAGAGCTGGAGATTGCAAACTTTTCATTGAGGAAGAAAATTAGTCCCCCAGTAGCTCTGTGGTTTAAAGGACCAATCAGTCAGGCTCTGAACAGTACGCTCATGGTGTGTCATTTTCTCAGTCAAAGGGCCCTACTGTTGGTCTTTGACCTGGTTATCCCTTATTATGACTATTGGATAACATGAAGAGTGTCCATGTTAAACCTAGATGAAGAAGGACTTTAAATCCAGTCTGACAGAGGGTCTTTGAAATAAAATCTTAGTGAAACATGGAAGTCAGCAGGTGCTGTGATTATAGTAAAAATACAGAAATGCTGGAGGAACTCAGCCTGTCTTTTCAACGTCCATAGGAGAAAAATGTATATTGCTAATGTTTCAGGCCAGAGCCCTTCTTCAAGGAATAAGCAAAGAATAAGCAAAAAAACAGGAAACCTCCAAATACAGTGCTGGCTGGGGGAGGAGTCCAGACAAACAAATGGTGTTAATTGGATATTTTAAAGGGGTGAGGTGAGAATTGATTATATCCTGTGTGAAAGGAGACAGGGTAGAGGGAGAGAAAGAGCTGGGGGAAGAAGTGAGGTGGGGGGTGTTTGTTTAACACCAGAGAATTTGCTATTAATGCCATCTGGTTGGAGGGTGCCCAGTCAGAAGATGGGATGTTGTTCCTCCAATTTGCATGTGTTCTTAGTCTGGCAGTGTGTGAAACCATGGATAGACATGTCAGCAAAGTAATGGGATGGGGAATTGAAATGATTGGTCACTGGGAGATCCACGCTATGGCGGCGGACAAAGCAATCTCCCAGTCTGCGTCCAATTTCTCCAATGCAGAGGAGACCACATGAAATCTTACCGAGTTTCTCTTGCCACAGATGTGCTGAATATTTCCAGTATATAATGTTTATTTCAGAATTTGAGTATTTCTTGGTTTGTTTGGATTCAAGTCCTAATAGAATCAATTTTTTATTTCTTTCCAATGAAAGTTTATATCAATGTCGCTCACAGAAAATGAAACTGTGCCTTTGTATTTCCATTTTCACTTCTTTTAGGCAACTCATGTCTGGAGCTGAAACATTACGTCTGGCATCTGAGTTACTGAGGTCCATTGACAGAATCTCTGAGCTACCATCGTACTACAAAGTCGAAGATCCTTCCTGATGCTGTCAATTTTAGCTCCCCATCATATTATGAACATTACCTTCAAGTGTATTAAAATGGCACCCTGGACTGCATTGAATTGCTTTCCTACTTTCCTGGCACAAACCAAAGTTGCCACTTGCACCATTCTGGATGGGCCTGATTTATAGTTAAAATTGACCTAAATACTCTTTCATTTAGTGGAATCACAAATGTTCATTATACCTTCAGCATCCCATCTTGTTACTTGTATGAAGTGGAAAGAATTACACCAAGATTTTGTATCCACAAATAACATTTGTGAGTAAATTATGAATTACCTCTCTGAAAACAGCTGCCCTCTGCTGCTAGTTTTTAATTTAATGTTCTGATTTAAATGCAGCATTTTAAAATTATGGTTTCTGTGTAATAATTTTAAAATTAAATGGGCATTCCCCTCTATCTACCCCATGCCTTCCACCTAGCTTATCCCTTTGCCCAAACCACCACCACATCCAGTGCATTGTAAATAATGATGATAAGCTTTGTTTGCAGTTATTGCTGCTTCTTGAATCAGTGTTTGGATTTATCATGAAGCTCCCAGCATTGATTTCTGGCTCATCAGGTTCTTCAGCAACTCCATGATTTTGCCATGATTACCTCAGCCAACTTGGGTGGTAGAGAGATAAGCCTGGATTAGCCTTGACTCCTGCTCTAAACCTCATGACCCCTGCAAGAACATGGTTGCAGAGACAGATAGCACTGGTCCAAAAGTGATTTCTTGCAAGATCAAATGCCACCTCCATCAAATTTTCATACATACCTTTTCTGTCAGACATTTAGATAATTGTTGAAAAACATTTACCTGCCTTAGTTGCCTATCACTAAATATATTTAACCCAAATAAAATCTCAGTTTTACAATCTCCAATTGCCACATTGCCTTGAGAATTCTATTGGATGGCGAAGAATTCCAGATTTCCACCAGTGTCTGTGTGATGTTCTGAATGATCTGACTTTAATTTTCAGGTTATACCCATGTTCTGGGCTTCCCTTCAAAATAGAGGGTTTTTTGTCCTTCCTATCAATGCTCCTTAATAATTGCTAAACATTCCATTTGGATTTCCCATTCATCTTAGAAACTTGAATGCAAGGATAGTCTACCTTTTAACCCCAGCATGGTTGTGGTGAATAAGTATCATGGTATAAGGAATGGCAACAATAACATGTATTGATCTGTGTCTTTGCTACATATACCAAATCACCTATGGTATTTCATTTGTTACCAAACAACAGTTCAACACCAAGCCACATTGAAAAAGGTGTATTAGAGGAAGGCTGCAGCAACAGAAATGCTAATCTAAGGAAAGTTGCATAGTGTTATTGATGTGGATGTATTGGTGATTGAATAGCTAAAATATATCAGCAAAATTGAAAACATTTTGGTTTAGTATCTATGTTGCCAGGAAGTGGATGAAAAACAGAATTTGTGCTGGGGTCAAGTCCAATGATTTTTTAAAAACTTTTGATATTTAGTTAT
Organism: Narcine bancroftii; assembly: GCF_036971445.1. Classification (NCBI taxonomy): domain Eukaryota; kingdom Metazoa; phylum Chordata; class Chondrichthyes; order Torpediniformes; family Narcinidae; genus Narcine; species Narcine bancroftii. Next base: position 5,701,085 of record NC_091469.1, on the reverse strand, counting down.
AATAATTTTCTGATTAGCCAATGCTAACTATTAGACAACACATTGACAATTCAGAGATCTAACAAGGGTCAAGAGACATACATGATAGTGATGTAGTTAAGTATTACCAGGGCATCTGGAAACTGTAGCTGTAGATGAGGAAGAGGCCAATAACAGATCTTTCAAGAACCTCAAAAATAATTGTGCGGGAGCAGAAAGGGAAACCATTATAGCAAGTGGCCATCACAGAACAAATAAGAATGGAACCAGATTGATGACAATGGAGTATATTGGAGGAGACTGGAAAGAGTGAACATTGTATTTGAAAGATCATGTATGGGATTCCAAGAAAAAGTCTGCATATTCAGAGACTTTGAAGAGCAAATGGAAGCTGGTTCATAGGATTATAGTTTGTGAGGAAGTGCACAGGTGGGATGATTGATGATAGATCTGCAGGAGAGGAAATGGTATCTGCTGAGAGAACAGTGAGCAATATGAGTTGAGCTGGAGGCCAGCCATATGCCTTGTAATGTAGTAGAAATGTGGATTTTTCAGTTGTGCTATTCCTCAATAAACCAGTTTTAAAGAAAATATATTTTAACAATGAATATCTATTTAAGAATTTGTATAATATACTGGAATGATGCAAGTTATTTGTAATTCATGTACAAATTAGGAATAAATGAACAAATGGTGGAACCAGGTTAATGGAAATCCTTGAATATTATATTATAACCACATTCTTGATTTCAATGTTCCCTCTAATCTCATGAATTGATCAGAGCATTTTTTCCTTAAAATATTTTTATTGATTTTCAGTAAAAATAAGTTTGTACAATACAATTATAGAATGTGGTACAGTAAATAAAAAGACAGATAAGTACTGCAAGAATAATCATATGTATGAATTCCTAAAGCACAGCCATAACAATAATAATAATAATAAAATATGGACATAATAAATTTAATAATAACCAGAGCATTTCCAATGCTAAAATTGTCCCCAATTTTATAAAGCATGCCCTTGTTTTTCATTCATTGAGTAGCATTCTCTTGTCTGAGTTAGATGATCCAGTTCCAGTCTGGCTTCAACCATTCATGCAGTTAACCAATGAAAGACCAAGGGGCTGTTTTATTTTCAAAAGGCCTATCTTTCAAATTGGACATTTATCATGTTTCTCAAGGAAACAGAAATCTCCTAGTTCCACAGTCCCCTTCGTTTCCAGATTTAAAATTCTGTTGGTCGAAGTTGAACTGGTATTTCTGAGGTCCTGGCCCACTAATTATGATAAATGTATTGGGTTCAATGACAGACAATTGGGTGCTGTGGGTTGTTGGTAGGTTTGGAATATGAAAACTGGGGAGGAATAGGTAAAGACTATGTGACACGAAACAGGGAGGGAGCTTGTGGGATGCACTCTGAAGCCTGTCATGTAAATGGAAGTTTGCAGTGGATGAAGTGTGGTGGAAATTTGGCATGGATGGGGTTTAGTAGGCACTTAAGAGTTGGGGGAGGGGTTGAGAGTGTGAGAATGGTCAATTGGGAAAATGAGGTGGGAAAGGCGACGATAATGAAGGATTTGGCACCAGTTACAGATGTGAGCGAATAACCAAATTACTTTGGATAAGGAACCGTGTGAATAGACTGGGGTAGAAGCGAAGGTTGAACCGGAACCGGAACCTCGTGTGATCTGGGCGGGAATCGTGCTCGGAAAATGGCTGCCGTAGGAGTTGCGGATTCCAAGCGTCGGTACTGCTTTCTCCACTGACTCTGTGCCGACTCTCCAAGGCCCGCTGCGGAAATTTCGTGGCACAGCGATGGAGGCGCAGGGAAGTAGCGAGGCACTACAGGCAGAAAGAGAGCGGATTCGCCGGGAAATCCTGGAATTGGAGCATCGGCTGGGAGTGGGCGCAATTGATGAACTGGGAAGCAAGGAGAGCGGTGAGTGATGGAAGGAGGCGACGGAGTATTTTGGCCCAGTGAGGAGGGAGGGAACGATACGAGCGAGGGAAGGACTAGAGAACGGGTAGGTGAAGAAGATTAACGTGGGCGAAGGGAGGGACACACGACAGTGATTTGGAGAAGTGGTGGAAAGGGAGTGGAGTTTATTGGGGGGAATGGGAAAAAGGCAATAAAGTGAGCTAGAGTGAAGTGATAGAGAAGGACGAGAATGATGTGAGGGCAATATGGGATGGAAGGTAGAGGAAATAAGCTTGTGATGTGGAGAAAAATGAATGCTTGCTAGCACAGTGTGGGGGAGAGTGCCTGAATAGTGTTGAAGAAAGTCTGATGACACTGATATGAACCCAGAATTGGTCTTGTTCATTTTGATACGCTCAAGAAGTAATCTGAATGGGATCAAAGGCTGTGATGAGCTGAGGGTTTTCTGACCTGGTATTGCCAACCCTTCTTTGGGTGTCTCTGACCAGGAGATGAACATTTAATCTTCTCTCTGAGCTAAAGTTAACAATGGGGTTAAATGCAAGGGGAGGGGATAGTAAAAATAAAAATGTCCAAGTGATATTTTACATGTACTTTAATGATATATTGCTTTGTAAAACAAAACTAAGAGACTATAAGGCTGGAAATGAGACATGACCAAAATCCATTTGCTACATTTTTAACATTAATGTTCTTAATAAAATTCATCTATTGTCTGATGAAACTGATTTAAAACAGAAATTGATAGTTATACTGGCAGGGAATAAAATTAATACTGCATGTGAATGATCTTTCAATGCAACTGGAAAACTAAAAGGATTTAAATGTGGGTGTAAATTGATGAAAGGTTGCTGGGTCTATTTTGGTGGGAAGCTGATGGATGGATACTTTGAACAGCAAAAACGCTCAACTGGTTCAAGATTGTTTAATTCTCTTCTGCAGTTTGAGGATCTCTCTCTTAAGCAGTATCAAGTGGAATGTTCTTCCCAGCATCCTGACTTGTTAGGTAATACCTTTTCTTAATCCAGCAGGATATGACGAAGATGATGATGAGGAAAAGGAATGTATGGCTCTGGTAAGGAAACCTTTACATAACTTAGTCTCAGAATGTCTCTTTCAGGAACAGCATCAACTTGTTTTTTTTAAAAAGACAACATGATTCAGTAAATTAGAGGCGATTGAAAAATCTCAGTTGCGGTGCATAATTGTTTGGTTTAAATTCTCTTCGCACTTCATGATGAGTTGCCAACCGTTTCAGTTTTCACTGGTGTTATGAATTAGATGAGTAAAATGCTTTTTGTGTTTGTTGATTTTCCTCCCTATGTCACATGCTTTTATAGATAGCATTCTCTAACTTATTGTGCCTTATGAGTTATCAGGACAAATATACAACTCTTCCTTCATCTGGGGAATACATAAAAAAATCTAAATCCCAATACATTATCACTCACAACCTGCTATCCATCATACAATGTTCCATTTATCCTGTGTACTTTCTACAACCTACCTATTGAATACTGACCTATTTCACAGGGTTAAAAGCAAAGATAAGAATATGAAAAAAACAATCAGAAGTCAACTAGTTGGCCCCATTGAACATGCTTTGTCATTCAATAAGATCATGGATGATCCAATCTTGACCTCAACAGTAATTTCCTATTTTCTCTCCATATCTCTTCAATCTCCACTTTGAGTATATTTAATGACTCTCCCATCAAAGTTCTTTAGGGTAAAACATCCTAAAGGGAACCAGCCATTCATTTTATATGTAACACTTTGTTCTGAAATTGTGGCCCATTGTTCACGATGGTCCCACTAGGGAAAAATCCATTCAGCAACTACCTTGTCAATCATCCTTAAAATCTTCTCTGCTTTAATAATATTAGTTCTCATTCTTCCAAATTCTCAATGCATGTCAGCCAAATATGCTGAACTTTTCTTCAAACATGAACTTCATTCCAGGAGTCAACCATTATATTATCTCCAAAGCAAGTAAAGTTACTTAAAAACTGAGTCCTAAGCTCTCCACAGTTGTCCACGAGCTCCCAAATCCATTTCATCATCCATGATGGACATTTGGTCAAAACTTAACCCTCTTTTAGGACAAGACAGCTCATGAAAATGATATCCAGTACTCGCCCAAAACATTTATACATTTTCTTCTTGATCCATGCCTGTGGTGTCTATATTGACAAAATAGACCACAACAGCTTCCCAGCTAGCCAAGATTTCTTCAACTGCAGCTGTGGCTTCTGCTAGATTAAAAAGAACATTGCAGTAGGCACATGACAATGCTTGTAGGTTCCTCTCCAACTAAAGCACTTCCCTGACATAGTTGTTTTCCATCCTGTCAATGGCTGTAAATGCTCTTAACTCCTTCCCCAGTGACACCATGAAAATGCCTTTATAGCACAGTCAGCTAAACTACAGTCATATTTCAATTAAAATAAAAAAAGTCCCAAGCTTCTTACTGGGAAATATTGCTACCTAGCATATCATGGGTACCTCCATTTCTATGCCAGTCACTTTTTAAAATCTTGAACTGCTGTTCCTGTAGACCAGATCCACAGATATTCCACTGATCTTCAAGAAGATGTAAATAAGAGGATGGTGTAAGAAATAATTTGTTGTTGTATTCAGGTGGAGGATTCTGTTAGGGAAGCTGCACCTCGGCTCCCTGACAGCATTTCGGATGATGAGGGAGATGACCTTCCAGAGGATCCTGAAACCTGCTTGCAGATGAATCTGGTGTACCAGGAGGTGATTGTGGAAAAACTTCAGGACCTTGAGTTGTTGCTCACCCACAATAAAGAACAACAAGTGAGTGTGAGGGGCTGAGGTGAATTGAAAATAGGGCATTGGTGGCAGAATTGTTACACTCATCCAACTTCCTCCTGTTGGAGGTGTCTGTCTGTGCACTGTTATGGTACAGTGGAAGATTCCTCATTAAAGGACTGTTCCAAAACTGTTTGTAACTGCTGTGACTTGTCTGCTCATCTACCTTCTTTCCATGTTCTCTTTCCACTACCCCTGTCAGTACTTGAAACATGAATGTCCTGTGTCTCAGGACGTCCATCTGATTTGTACATTTTGACTGTAATTTTCTCCTCATTAACTAACATTCAATGCCATCTGGTTTAATTTGATCTTGCAACCTTGCATGGCACCTTATTGAAGGTCTTCTGAAAGTCAAAATAAACTAAATCAACTTGCATTTCCTTATCTGTTTAACTGTACCTTCAATCCTATGAATGTGGGGAATATAATAGTCATCTGAAATCTGCCATCAGTTATTTAATCTTGGTAAAATTCTGAATTTACAGTGGACCCTCCAATACTAATTAATATTTCTTTGAGTATGTTCACTCCTCTGTATGAATACGCAATTCCTTTTTCTTCTCTCCTGCAGGCTGAAATCATGAGTGACCTGGCAGGGCAAGGTGTTGAGAAATCAAAATCGGCAAAGAGTCAGTCCTTCTTGTTTCTGGGGCACTTCATGAAACCATACTTCAGGGATAAAGTGACTGGTCTTGTAAGTATGTTTGAATTATTAAAATAAATAATTCTATCTGGGTATGAAGTGACTAAAGCTATCCACAAATCTGAGAGGAAGAACTCAGCATCAATTAATTTGGTCTGGCCTGCATCAACTTCAATTCTGTGCTCCTCAGTTGATTCCGTACTATTTGAAGCAGTTAATCAATTCATTTAATTATTAATGACCTATCCATGCTGGATGATAAATAAACAATATTTAGTGTTGTACTAAATCATTTGAACAAGCATTAAAGTTGGGGGGCAGGAGGGGAGGATCCAAGATGACCACAAAGTGTCCAAGGTGGAACTTGGAGCTCCCCAGTGAAGAGAAAAGATAGAAAAAGGAAAATTCCCCGGGGGGGGGGGGGGGCGGGGTGGGGAAGACATAAAGGAAGAAGAAATTGCCAAAACAAGAAAGAGGGGGAAATGGACAGAAAGCAAAAGAGTAAAGATGGAAAAGTTGGAGCATGGAAGAAGCTCACCTTGTGGCAGCTGGACAGAGAGGCCGACCTCGGGAAATCGATGGCAGGAGCAGAGCCCCGGGCAGCCCTGTGGGAAGAGAACACAACCAGAAGGATGAGTGAAGGCAGCCTAGATAAGGTTGATTTGCAAGGGGACCGAGAGAAAAGTGGCAGGAGTGCTATCAGGTATGTGAGAGAAGGTTGGACCCATGGATAGAAGGAGCAGTGTTGGCAACAGCAGGAGAGGAACCTCAGACCTCCTTGAAGGAGAAGGAGGGGTGAATAAAAACTCCAGTAAGGCCGATTCACTTGAGGACGGGAAAGTGTTGTGGTCGGAGTGGACAGTGGAAGCGGAAGCGACATGACCAAGGAGGCATCGGAACTCAATGGAGAGATGGGCAGCTGGGAGACACTGACAGCCTTAGCCCAATGATGTCAGAAAATGAAGAGGACAATTCAGGCGGGGAGGAGGAAGAAAGTGATCAGAGGCATCGGACAGCAAGGAAAGAAAGGAGGCAGGGGCTCAATGCCCTCTACAAGGGATATCATGGAGGTCATCAGGCAAATTAAAAAAACATTAAAAACACTTGTGATGGGTCAAAATGTGATAAAAGAAAGACTGGATTATCTAACAGAGTAACAGTTACAGAAGATAGGATTGAAAGAGTGAAGGAGAGATTGGAAAAGAATGAAAGTGAGATGGATATGTGGGTGAGGAAAAGAGAGAAGATATGGGAGAAGATGGACTGCCTGGAAAATTTTAACAGAAGTAATAATATAAGATGGTGGGGGTGAAGGAGGGTGTGGAGGCAAGAGATCTGGTGGGATTCTTCAGAAAATGGATCCCAGAAGTACTGGGATGGGATAAAATTGAGGAAGAATTTGAAATTGAGAGGGCCAACTGGTCTCTTCAACGCCCCTCCTGCC